>NC_083410.1:72803856-73103856 GCF_020745735.1 Hemiscyllium ocellatum
CCCTTGAAAAAAATAACATCACCCACCTTAAGAAACCAAGCCCTAAAAATAGAGAGGTGGGACATACCACCAGCTCTTCACCAGAGACGCTTACTGACTGACCATGTTACTTAGTATGGTGTCTGAAAACAAACCTTCAAGCTCAGTGAGTTAATTTACATATTTATCATCAACATGAGCTACAAATCTTTTCAAAAATCGCAAAGATATAGTTTCTTTCAGTATCAGAAAACAATCAAGTGGGATGAGATTAGGAGAATTTTCATGGCCCAAAAAAAACCATAGATCTTTGGAATTCTCTATCCCAGAAAGTTGTGGATGCTCCGTTGTTGTTATATTGAAGTTTCTTTATAGATCTTTGTTCTCTTGAAAGATCAGAGATTCGAGAAGTGGATGGCAAAGTGGAGCTGAAGTTCTGTCATGATCTTGATGGGAAGTCTGCGTTGGTAATCAAATCCCATTATTCCATGAGTTGTTACAAACATGTAAATGATCAAGATGGTTTTTTTTATGACCTCTATCAATATCTAAGATAAAAGAAACACAAACCAGGTTTCATCAATAAACAAGGAAACAAAAAGGTATTATAACATATATATTCTTTAACATGGCAAAAATTGATTATTAATTACTAATATGCAACCCTAAACTACCCTCCCTTTATATCCAAATGTGAACACATTCATTCACAAACAGAACAGACAATTTTAAATAAATATTATTATTGAATTACAGGCATTCTATGGATCAAGAGTCCAGACCAAAAAGTGGTGGAATGAAGTGGCTTTACTCAGTTCTCTTGATTTTGGCAATGATATCATGTTATTGTCAACTATTTTGAACCTCAATTTGGTAGCTGGTCAGTCAGACCTAGGTCTTTTGGTTCTTGTTTCCAGATTCTTTTAACACTGGTTTTCCTCCACTCACTTCTTCACTCCATCTTCTGTCTATTAGTTGTTTTGACAAGCATTGTGACCTCAAAATGACATACAATGTAGCACAACTAATCTGGCAAATGCCAGAAGCCCCTTCCATCGTGAGCCATTGTGTCTTATGATCACATTTTATGTGGCAGCCTGAAATAAAAACAGAAAGTGCTGCAAATAAAGAAATTCTATTGTTATTTGAGATTTCTAGCAACTGCAGTATTCTATTTTTGTGTTTTGTGATACCCTGTTTCCCTTTATACGTATACTGCCTACGTTTGTGTTTGTTATTCTGTAGTTACACAAGGTCAGTGGCCATCACTCTGTCTACCCTTTAGCCACACTGTACTTTGATACTTAGCTCAAATAAAACACAATCAGACAAACGTAAATTCAAGCCCCATTCCAGACTTTGAGTTCATAATGCCCACATTCGAGTACAGAGGTGAGGGAGCATTTTGCTCTCACAGAGATCTTTTTCTGGTGAGATATTAAATAAATGAGCCATTTGAACTGAACAAGAAAGATTCCACCGTCTTCGTTAAGAGAAAATGAATTATCCCAATACCCTGATCAACTTCATTTGTATTGATTTTGTGAGAACTATTTTTCCAAAAATTCCAACAATCTAAAGGTGCTACCTAAATGAAAGTCGGTTCTTCCCTAATGCTGTAGTATTGGAAGCGAGTGGAAGGCAGCGCCACTGAGAAAAGGAGCGGCACCATTACAGGGGAGTGGCAGTAAGAGTAAAGCAGGTAGCGGACAGGATCAGGTAAGACGAACAGCCAGCCATATTGGAAAGAGCCAAGCGTAGGTGACTTATGCAGGTGAGGAGCTGAATTATAGGGAAAAGTTAGAATGCCAGGGAGGTAGTAAAGGAGCGGCAAGAGTGGGTTTTTCAATTGCGCTGTGATTGATGCATGTCCGGCCCAATCTCTGCCGAGACTGTGATACATTTTCACCGAGTTTTCGGTGGAGGAAATGCGACGGGCATGGGTGGAACACCAGGCGTCACAGTTTAGAAAAGTTTTTCTTTTTCTTGAATCGAATTCATCTACAATAAAACTAATTGAAATTAAGATATCAAATTTAAAATAAGTTCTGAAAAGTATTTAAAATTTGGATCCAAACTATACTTTAAGAATTTTAAATAAGTTAACAATTTGAGGTAAATGTCAGCGTACACACGGAATCTACCTGAATTAAGTGTTCATACCTTAAACCGTTCAAGGCCTGATTTAACCTCCCAAATATCGGGGGAATGTCACTTTAATTAACCCTGGACGACCCGGGACCAAGCCTCGGATTATTTAGCTTCTCACAGTCCTCTACCTCACCACCTTCCTCCCTGGAGGTATTTAACGAATGGGCGGCACCTGCTGTTAGTGGATTTTCTGGCTGTACCCCGTTCGCCAGCTGAAAGTTTCTGGTGGTGAATCACTGTAAGCTGCAGCCTTTACCAGGCCGGAGGATCTCTCCGGGCCAAGCACTACCGACCGAGCTCTTCACCTCATCTTCTATTTTGTGGCAGGTGATTGAGTGGACCTCAAATCCTAGGCTCTTGGATTTCTTCAACCAGAAAAAAGCTTTAGAAGACCGAAAATGCCGAAACCGGTAAGTGGTTAAGAGTCTGTAACTTTTTATTTTGGAAAGCCAGGCGTGTTTAAAACTCATTTCTTAACTAACTTAAGATGGTGTCTTGTGAAATAAGTCGCAGAAATCACTGCATTGCATTACATATAATCTAACGCTTACACCCTTTCCTAGATTTTCTTTTCCCTGTTATGTAATTCTGACTGGGGAAAGCAGTTTTCAAAAAGTAATCTTGCTTTAACTGAAACTTGAAGTTTTGGCATTACAGGTTGCTCTGGTTAATAAGTTAGTTAAGCCTGGCAATGAGCTGTTCTGTTAATAGTATCTTGTTTTCCTTTTTTTAGACTTTACCACCCTACAGTAAGTTTTTTTTTAAGTCATTGCCCTTCCGAGTTTCAGAGGTGGCTTAAATATGGTGAACAAAGCCTACATTTGTACTAGAGTGAAGTGCTTCAAAAGTTTTTAGTTGGTTACTGTGGAAACACTAGAGGGTACAATTTAATGGATCCAAAAAATGGACTACTTAAGATTACTCCTGCCTTCCAAGAAGAATGTAGTAGACATGAGCTTTGGGTGTATTTTTTTTACTCTTCTACTTTCAATGTTTTCCTTTAAATGTGGATGGCTTATTTAACTCTTCCTGGATATATAAAAGTTCATAATACTTTCTAATTTAACAAATTAGGTCATACATCTAGTTATTTAAACAGTTTAGAATTTTCAAAGGTAATGATGAACATTTCAGAACAGAAATGCGGAGACATTTCTTCTGCCAGAGAGTGGCGGGCGTGTGGAATTCATTGCCACAGAGTGCAGTGGAGGCCGGGACGCTAAATGTCTTCAAGGCAGAGATTGATAAATTCTTTATGTCACGAGGAAATAAGGGCTACAGGGAGAATGTGGGTAAGTGGAGTTGAAATGCCCATCAGCTATGATTGAATGGCAGAGCGGACATGATGGGCCGAATGGCCTGCCTTCCACTCCTGTCTTATGTCGAGAACTCCTGCCTTTTTGTGCATGTAACTGATCAATATTAAATGGATTAAGGTTGAATATGCCAGGAACTGAATTGAAACTAATGTAGAGGAAGTATTGTCATCACTACTAAACTGGAGATTGAGCTGAATAAAAGTAATCTGTATTTAAAATGATTCCATGCAGCTTTTAACAAACTTTTTTTTTCTCTCATTGAGATTTCAAAAGACTCAAGTTTTTTTTTAAAGCATTTTTAAATTAAAAAGTTGATGTAATGATGAATCTATGAAGCAATTTAGTAAGTCAGTTAGGTATTATGTTCAGTTTTTGATTCCATATTTCAGGATGGATTTGAGGCAATAATGAGGTTAACAGCAGAATTATTAAAGACCCATTCCCCTACGTCAGGATGTTGTAATGGGGTAGTGGTGTGCAAAAAAGAACTTGTAACACTGGAGTGTTTCATTATATCAAACAACAATTTGTAAAATCCTCAGCATTCTGTAATTATGAAAGGATGACAAAATAGAAGCAATTGGTTTTTGGCAATTAGTATAAACTTCAAGATTCTGAACAGCACAGGGGAGGTCTTTGCAGAGAGGGTGGTGGGATGCATTGATTGACGTAGGAAATGACGATACAGAATAGGTAGCTGAAGGATGGGTGTGTGCATGCAATTAGGGTTACTCATTGCATGTCAGCATGAGTTAACTGGTCTAAATAGCCAGTTTTGTCACCTGTTCCAGAAAGTTAAATAGACTTGTTTTTGTGATGTATTGTGCACTTGAGTTTTCATTTCTTTAGGGACAATTGCTGGAATGTGCTATCAGCAATTATGAAGGGTTGATTGGTACACAGGCTGTTTTTCTCCTTGATCAAAATAATTTACGACAATTTTTTAAAATCTTCAATTAAAATAATGTTTTTTGTTGTAAGCCAATATTTAAAACTTTCAACATGTTGTTAAATGCATTGAAATGTCCCAAGATGTTTCAATGAGTATTATAAAACAATGTGTCACCTAGCTACAAATAGCTTTCAGCAACTAAAGCTGAGTCAAAGGGATGCTTTGATGTGTGTTAAAGGAGAAAAGCAAAGCCAAAAGAGGTGAAGGAAGAGGACTCCAATGCAGGGAGCTTAAGTAACTGAAAATGTGGTCATTAGTTAGTGACCAACTCTGTAGAGTTCACATGCTCTTCCTAAACATGTCCCTGTAGTATCCAAGGACATGCAGCTGGGATGGGTTGACTATGGTTTTAAATCCTCATGTGCAGTTAGGGAGATGGGATAGAATAGGGTGCCTTTTAGAGCATCAGTGCAAGTTTGATAATCTAAATCTTTTAAGATGTCATCCATGGCTCAATGGTATTACTGTTTAATACTCAAACCCAGGTTATCAAACTTGACTGTGGAGACTTAATGTAGGTCCACACTTAAGGTTAAGGATATACTGTTTTGAGATTATGTTAAATTGAACATTAAAAGGTTCTGTGCATAGTGGGGAAATTGTTCCCAGTGACATCATTGGTAAATGACAATGTCTCAAACATCTGAATATTTTATTTCATTTATGTTTGTGGGATCTTGTGTAGAAATGGGCTGCAGTGTTTTACCATGTTATGACAGTAGCTATGCTTGGGTTAGCTCAAAAGTATTTTTGGAATTCAGTGTTGCCAAGTGCTACACAACAAAAATTGTGATGACTTGAAAATAATTTCTTGATTTTTAAGTATCTTGGATCACTCATGAACTAGAGTAGCCAAATGGGTTTGGTTTTATATTTTCTGATCAACTTGTCTTGAGACTTGAACCCATCTCTCCTGGCTTAGAGATGGGAGGAGAAAGTGGGGACTGTAGATGCTAGAGATCAGAGTCAAAACATGTGGTGCTGGAAAAGCATGGCTGGTCAGGCACATCCAAGGAGCAGGAGAGTTGATGTTTTGAGCAAAAGCCCTCCTTCAGGAATGAGGTGGTGGCCCAAGGGAGTGGAGGTAAATGCGGGGTGGGGTTGGGGAAGGTAGCTGGGAATGCGTTAGGTAGATGGAGGTGGGGGGGGGGGGTGATGTACAGTTTGAAGGTGGTGCTAGGATAAGAGGAGGGGGAAATGAAACGTGGTGAAATCAACATGGATCCCATGTAGTTGGAGGGTCCCAAGGCAGAAGGTGGTGGTCTTTAGGCATTAGGTAGCTAGAGTTTGGTGGAGGAGGCCCATGGGAGCACTATCACTGCACCACAACAGCCCTAACTAGGTTCGGTTTAACATAACTGCTGAAGGGGAGATCCAAGATGGCAACGTTCTAGGAGGATCGTGTTGCACAGCTCCGCACCACAACACAAGTGGGACAAATTGCTAAGCCGCCCAACCCGGGCCATCGTGATATCCTGGGACTCAAGAAAGGTCATGGAGTCCTAGGAAACTGAAAAATTGACTTACCTGCATTTTTGCCACCCAGAGATGCTGGAGGAGGAGCATCTGAGGCTGGGCCTGCATGCCAACCTGCAGGATCCTCTGACTCAATTACTACCAGGCCCTGATGAATGAACTCGCAAAATCTCACGAGATGCTGGGTAAGCAGATAGAGGAGAAGCTGGCCCCGATCTCTTGCATGCTGCAGAAGCATGAACAGCAGCTGGGAGATCTGGAAAAGAGGATGGATGAGGTTCAACACAATCACAGGGTGGAAGCTGATGCCACTTCCTCCAAGGATAGGATTCAAGCTCTGGAAACACAGGTCCATAATTTGAGACCAAGTGGATGATCTTGAACAGGGGCCGGAGGGGAAAAATTGGATCGTCTGTCTACCTAAGTGTAAGGACAGTGAGCGGCTGGTGGAATTTATTGAGGACTGGTTGCTGAAATTCCTTAACTTGGAGGCTTTCATGAGGCTTGAAGATGGGCTGACCGGGTCACAGTGTGCAGATCAGGTCTGGATGAGGGAGTCGAAGGGTGGGTCACTAAATTTGCAGATGATACGAAGATTGGTGGAGTTGTGGACAGTGAGGAGGGATGCTGTCGGCTGCAAAGGGACTTAGATATGATGCAGAGCTGGGCTGAGGAGTGGCAGATGGAGTTCAACCCTGCTAAGTGTGAGGTTGTCCATTTTGGAAGAACAAATAAGAATGCGGAATATAGGGTTAACGGTAGAGTTCTTAGATGGTGGAGGAACAGAGGGATCTTGGGGTCTATGTACATAGATCTTTGAAAGTTGCCACTCAGGTGGATAGAGCTTGTAAGAAGGCCTATGGTGTATTAGCGTTCATTAGCAGAGGGATTGAATTCAAGAGTCGTGAAGTGATGTTGCAGCTGTACAGGACTTTGGTTAGGCCACATTTGGAGTACTGTGCGCAGTTCTGGTCGCCTCACTTTAGGAAAGATGTGGAAGCTTTGGAGAGGGTGCAGAGAAGATTTACCAGGATGTTGCCTGGAACGGAGAATAGGTTGTACGAGGAGAGGTTGAGAGTTCTCGGCCTTTTCTCATTGGAACGGCCAAGGATGAGGGGTGACTTGATAGAGGTTTATAAGATGATCAGGGGAATAGATAGAGTAGACAGTCAGAAACTTTTTCCCGGGTACAACAGAGTGTTACAAGGGGACATAAATTTAAGGTGAAGTGTGGAAGGTATAGGGGAGATGTCAGGGGCGGGTTCTTTACCCAGAGAGTGGTGGGGGCATGGAATGCGCTGCCCGTGGGAGTGGTAGAGTCAGAATCATTGGCGACCTTTAAGCGGCAATTGGATAGGTACATGGATGGGTGCTTAATCTAGGATAGATGTTCGGCACAACATCGTGGGCCGAAGGGCCTGTTCTGTGCTGTATTGTTCTATGTTCCAGGTCTGGATCAATGTCCTTGTCTTCTCCTGGTATGGCTTCATCACTACAAAGGCACACAGAATTGTGGAAGCTTCCAGAATCCAGGGGAAGGATCGATGGTCCCTAATTTACGAGGGCTCTAATAATATTCTTCCAGGACTTCTGAGCGGTAGTGACCCAGAAAAGAGAATCCTATCTGTGAAGAGAAGACTGAGGGAGCTAGGGATTCAATACTGAGGTATCTGGCAGTACTCAGAACATCTTGAATGGAGCTGTACATCTCTTTGACATGTCGGAGAAAGCAAGAGACTTTGTGGACAAATTAACCTAATCTGAATTTAGTATGTATAAATAAGAGTTGTGTGTGTATCTTTTTTAAAAAAATAAACAGCAAGTCCGGTTGGAGCTTGCTCTTCCTATTTCTTTCTGTTGATGGTCATTTGGTTTAAACCAATGTTTGGTGGTGGTTGAGATGAGTACTTTCAAATTAAGTTATACTAAAGGATGGGTGGGACATTTACCCCTTTTTTTTCTTTAAAATCAATTTTTTCTTTATTCATATTGCTATTCCATGGTGTATTTTTCTGCTTGTTTGCAGCGTGTGGCTCTGACTTGGAGGGGGGAAAATGGTTGGGATGACTAAATGCCTACTTATGGGCAGTATGGGATGGGTAGTTGCCCCTTTGGGCAGGGGTGAGTTCTCCTATTCAGTGTTGTTGTTGCTTTATGTTGGGTTTTTTTGGGTTTTTGTTTTTAATTTTTTTATTAGACTTGTTTAAGTGTAGTTTTTTTTTGTTTGGATCATATGACACTAAGGTTCAGCAATTTGTGGTTTGAGTTCCTCCTCTCTGGAATTTTAAATGTTACTGCAGAAGATTTAAAATCAAGTCATTAGCCATAAATAGTGTACCTGGAATATCAAGGGAGGTCACTCACCAATTAAGAGGAAGAAGGTATTCTTGAGTCTTAAAAAGGAGAAGGTGGATATTGCTTTGTTACAGGAGACTCCCTTGGATGATAGGGAGCATTTGAAACTACAGCAGAATGGCTTTGATCGGGTTTACTTTTCATCCTTTAATGCCAGAAGTAGGGGAGTAGCTTTTATTGGTGAGGAGGAATCTCCCGTCCTAACTTACTAGAGTATGTTACAGACATATGGAGGTCTGTAATTCTTAAAGCCTTGATAAATGGGGAAGAATATGGTGTTTCAAATGTTTTATTGCCCTCGAGCTCATCCCCTCAAATTTTTGGTAGATGCGTTTTCTAAACTGATCAGTCTCCTCCTGCTATAAAATGATATGCCAGGAGATTTTAACTATCTCGTGGATCTCGCACAGTTGCTCAAAGGCCCCTCGATACTCCAACTACTGGATCTGTGTGTGGAGTTGGGGTTTGTCAACATCTGGAGGTTCTTTCACCTTTTTTTACAGGCAGGGATTTTACACTTTTTTTTCCAATTCGTACAGATGTCAGACCAGGATTGTTTGTTTTCTCTGACCTCTGTGGCAACCCTAGATTTGGCGGCATCAGATGGTAATACTACCATCTGATCATGCTCCAGTGTACCTGTTGGTTAAGATTAAGGACGTTACAGTGAAGGACTGGTGACTGGGTCCCTTTTTATCCTCCAGGGTAAGAAACTTCTGGAGTATTTCTCTAAGGAATTCCTAGACATTAACTCAGGCACAATTAGTACCCCATCCATCTTTTGGGAAACTACCAAAGCCTATGCTGGAGGGTTAGTTATTTCCTACTTTGCCAGTAGGAAGCGGCAGAAGGGTGAGCAGCAACATCTCCTCTAAGCACAGTTGAAGGCAGCTGAGAAGGCTTAGTTCGACAGGCCCTTAATGGTCAAACAGAGGGTTACAGTGCTGCTGTCTGCACTGAATTCTGTGCTCTCTCAGACAACAAAGGAGGTTGCTTTTGCAAAGCAAAGGTTATATGAGCATGGTGATAGGCCAAGCAAATACTTCGCATATCTCGCTAGGAAAAGGAGAGCCCCACAGGCCATTACAGTGATCAGGGAAGGGTCTGGGAACCTAACATGTGCCTCCAAAAAGATTAATGTGGCATTCCAGAGATTTTACTAAATTATGCCAATCTGAGGGTTGTGAGGAGCGGTGGGCCAAAATTAAATCTTTTAAAGATCTGGAGCTCTCTGGCGCATACCCCCAAACAAGAGTCCTTTTCCAATGTCATCTCCTCTGAGCAAAAGGTGCAGGAAGTTGTGAAACAGTTAGAGTAGAAAGGCACCTGGTCCTGATAGACTTCCCAGGCGGGTTCTGTAAGGAATTTATAAACATGTCATCAGGCCTGATGCTCAACATGTTTAATGACTCATACAGCCATGATTGTCTCCTGCCATCTGAAAGACTAGTATTTCATCCTTTTTACGAAAGGTCCTGGAGGACTGTGCTTCATACAGGCCCATTTCACTTTTAAATGTGGAGCTTAATATCCTAAGACACACTCTCTCAGTTTTAAGGCTAGAGACTGTTACCCTCTATTGTTAAAGAGGACCAGATGGGCATCATAAAGGGCCATGTCCTCCAATAATGTTGGGAGGCTTCTTAATGTAATTCAAGCATGTCAACAACAGTCAATACAGGGATTGGTGATTTCTTGAGATGCAGAGAAGGCTTTTGACTGAGTTGAACGACCATACCTTTTCTACACTCTTAGAGTGGTTTGGTTTGAGTGAAGTCTTTATAGGATGGGTGAAAGTTCTCGACAGTGTCCCTCTCGCTGCAGTCATCACCAGTGGGGTATGATCAAGTAATTTTAAGGGCAGCTGGCAGGGCTGTCCCCTTTCGCCACTGCTTTTTATATTGGTGATTGAACCATTGGCAGAGGCCATTCATAAGGATACTAATGTATCAGCTCCAGGAATGGGATCAAAATTACATAAGATTTTATATCCGAATGATGTCCGAATATTTTTCTAATCCAGCAGTTTCAGTGCCTCGCCTAATACAATGCATCTGTGTGTTTGGTGCCTTTTTGGGGGTACAAGATTAATCTTGCAAAATCAGAGGCAATGCCTATGGGTGGTCTAATGAAGGTGCTAGATCTTGAGGGTGAATATAGATTTCCAATTTAAGTGGTCACAGGGGTGTTTTGTGTATTTGGGCATATTTATTTCTCTACTCTACTGTAGTTCTGGATCAGCTGTTCAAAGCCAATTTTGTTCAATTATTTGACTAAAAATCAAACAAGACCTTCAAAGATGGGAGGCCTCCTAGTCCTGTGGTTGGGTCAGATAGTGCTTATTAAGATGAATATTCTCCCCTGAGTTTTCAATAAGCAAGCATTTCAGGAGACTGGCTGTTTCAGCTCCTTTTTTTATTTGCCGTCGTAAACAGCCCCTCATTTAAATTTAGCTGAATTGCAACTATCTTAGATTGCGGGAGTGGACCTTTTTAAAAAAAAACTTCAAACTAAGCTTGCTTTTAATCCTACGTGAGTGAGCCTTTGGGGCCCTCTTTCAGTATGGTTAGACAGTGAAATCTCCCAGGCAAGGTACCCCCTTACTAACTTGCTGTTTCTGGACAAAATGAGGACAGTTGGGGAATATTGCCATAACCCAATAGTTATTGATACCGTTTTAAAGCATGGAGGGCAATTCAGCAGAATGAAGGCAATATTGGCAAAACCTCTTTTACACCAGTAATGGGTATGCCACTTTTCACCCGGGGATGATAGATTCTGGAGTCGAACGTTGGGCAGCTAGTGGTGTGGTGTGTTTTGCATGGGTGATTTGAGTGAGAGACAATGATGCCCTTCAATCAGTTAGCATGGAAATACAAGCCATCTAACAGGGATCTCCTTTTTATTTCCAAGTTGAGGACTTTATTTTTAAAAAAATTTACACCTTTGATCCCTACAAATCCAACTTAGGGTGCTTGGTGCTAAGAGTACACTTTCTGTTAGTACTCTATATAATCAGTTGAGGAGTTTGACTGACTGAGCAGGGTGTGGGAGAGAGCTAGGCATTGAAGTCTCCTCCAGCTTGGAAAGGTATTTGGGAAAATGCAAGGAAGATATCCATTTGCAATAAGATCCATGCTTTGCATTGAAGATTCCTCATAGGGTCCACTTGGCTCCAGACTGCTTGTTTGTGTCAAAATTTAAGCCAGAGGTATCTTCATGTCCAAAGTTCAAGGTCGGTCCGGGTGCTCTCGTTCTTCTTCCCTCCTTAGCCTGCCCAGTTTATCCTCACTTTTTTTTGAGCAAGGAAGGGAAGATCATATTGTGTATCTGAAAAATCCCTCAGGCCTGTCGGGTTGGTGGGAGATTGTTGTGGATTTTTTTCAAGTATGGTACACCCCACACTGAGAGTTTTTACAAGACAAAGATTTTGGGATCCTTTTTGGAATATCTGGACACAGATTTATCAGTCTCACTAATAAGGACTTTTTATATAGCCGTAATGATTGTGTTTTATGAATCCAGTATCGAGGAAGGAGGGACTGTGAACATATGAATGTCTTGTTTGGCTGAATTGAGTTTTTGTATGTATTTATTTATTTAGTTGGGTTTTTATTATATATTTTTCTGTATATGTATTTATACATGAGGGTGGGTTGTTTTTACTTGTTCTTTGTACTGTTTTGAATTTGTAATGTTAAATTTTTTTTTCAATAAAATATATTTTAAAAAATAACTGCTGAAGGGTAACGGCAGCTTTTCTCAGTTTAAATTTCCAACTGAAAGACTGACCTTCTAACAATGTAGTGCAAGCCTTATCAGTCTGGATTATTAATTAAGACCACAACAATGGGGATTGGCTAACCCTAATCTAAGTGCTATCAAATCGACGAAAATGACATCCAGTTGTTTAATTCATCTAACTTAAATGTGTGGCACCACTCTAATTTTTAATTTTAATCTAACTGTTAATTTTAATTTCCTTTTTCAATACCTGTATAGTTTTAAATACTATCTTTGTTTAGGATTCTTTTTAATTACAATTGCAAATATGTTCCTTTCCAATGGCGTTAGTTTCAAAAGTTCAAAAGGAGTGCCTTATTTCTCTAACATACAATGGGTGATTCTAATGTGAGTCATATGTTGAGCAAGTTCCAGCAAATTAATCAGACTTCCAGACTTTTAAAGAAGTCTCCTTGTTTCTCTTTCTAGATATGGAAAGTAATGAATGCTGACGTGTATTAAAAAACACAGTGAAGTTTACTCTGGGCTTTGAACACCTGCAAATGTTTCTGAATAGCTTGGATTTGGTAGTTGCTTCAAACTACTTCTTCTCAGTGCCCCTTTACAGTAGATTTGGATAAAGAGTTGAGGATCCTTTTTATGCAAATATTCAAAATCAAACTGTATTGGAGCTCGGTTAAGTTTTTTTTTAAAAAACCCTTTTTCAGTGCTACTACTATTGGTGAATTTTTAATTACCTTTTTTAAGTGTCATTAATTGTACCAGCCTCCCTTCCTCTGGCAGCTTATTCCATACATTCACCACCCTTTGCTTGAAAAAGTTGCCCCTTAGGTCTCTTTTATATCTTCCCCTCACCCTAAACCTATGCCCACTAGTTCTGGACTCCCCCACCCCAGGGAGAAGTCCTATTTACCCTATCCATGCCCCTTTATGATTTTGTAAACCTCTCAGGTCACCCCTCTGTCTCTGCTCCCAGAGAAAACGGCAAAAGTTAAACTATTATTTTCTGCTGCTTGTGGTGTTTTTTGGTTTTGTGTTTTTTTTAAGATGTTTTGCACTATGTTTATAACAAAATACATGTGATAATACATAAATCGAGTAGAAATTTCTACCGTGCAACTGGGTCTGGTAGAAACCTCTGATCCAAAAATGGTGCAGTGAACCTCTCACCAGGACACGGCACCTGCAGCCATGTACGTTTGCTGCCCCTTCCACTTTTTAAAAAAAAACTTTACTGACGAGATCCGAACTGATTTCGCCTTGTGAATATTCATCTTGTCACAGTGAACTGAATAGCTGTACTGAGAACAGCACATATTGCACAGGATTGCTGGCAGTGATTAATAACCAGTGCATGACTGTTAGGGAACAGGTGAGTAGCCACAAGAAGCAGGAGAGGTGATTATCCCTTTTATTCTAATGGGCGCTCTGTTAACATAGGATATCTTGCTTAGCGACTTTCTTTAACTATATTCTACAAGGTGATTTTCTATAGCATGAGGTTGCAGAGGATCACAACTGTCACTTTAGAGCTGAACGACCTGGGTCCCTTGAAGTATATAGGGACAGTAGGAAAGAACTTAACCAAGAAATTAGGGAACAAAGGGGTCATAAGTTAGCAAACAAGGTTAAGGAGAATCCCAAGGTTTTTATATACTTTTTTTTTAAAAGCAAGCAGGTAGCTAGTGAAAGGTTGGCCAGCTCTAGGGCAAAAGAGTGAAGCCAGAAGTAGTAGGTGAGGTCCTAAACAAGTACTACTTTGGTGAATACCAAAGAGGAAGGAATTAGCGGAGAATGATCTCAAGGAAGGGAGACTCTTTAGAAATTTTAAAGAGTTGCTGTCAAAAAAAAATGTTGTGCCCTAAAGTAGAAGTCCCTGTGTCCTGATGGGATCTATCCCAGAATATTGATTTGAGGCAAGAGAACAAATTGGAGCATTAACAGACAACCTTTGTATTTTCTTTGGCCACAAGTGAGGTCCCAGAGACTGGACAACCATGTTGTCCCATTGTTTAAGTAGGGTAAAAGGGATAATTCTGAAAATTACAGGTCTGTGAGCCTCACGTCTGTGGTAAGGAAATTATTGGAAAAAAATTCTCAGGGACAAGATCTATACCCATTTTTAGAAGCAAATGTACTTCGCGTGCTTTTGTGTCGGAGATTGAGTATCTTTTTTGAGGTGATGAAGATTTGAAGGAAAAGCAGTTGACTTTGTCTACTTGAAGTTCAGTAAAGTCTTTTGACTAGTCTTGTGGCAGACTGATACAAAAGTTGAGATCGCCTGGTATCTGGTGATCTGGCAAGATGGATACAGATATGACTTAGTCATAGACAGGGTAGTGGTGGAAGGATGCTTTTTGGACTGGAGGTTTGTGACTGGTATTCCCTGGGGATCAATGCTGGGACCTCTGCTGTCCATGGTCTACATAAATGATTTGTAAGAAAACATGGCTGGTCTAATGAGTATGTTTGCCCATACAGAAGTGGGTGGTGTTGTGGATAATGAGGATTGTCAGAATACAGCAGGATATTGATCAGTTGGTTGAGGAGGGGAGGTGTGGGCACAGGCAGAAAACCTGACATATGGAGTTTAATCTGGACAAATAGGTAATGCATTTTGGAAAGTAGAGTACGGTAAATGGCAGAACCCTTCTGCATATAGATACGCAGAGTGATTTTTGGGTGTGTAGGTCCACCGATTACTGAAGGTGGCAGCACTAATAAGGTGGGTTTTTTATATATATTTTAGAAATAGGCCTATAGCACGCTTGCCTTCATTTGAAGGGACATTTGAGACCTTTCCATTTCTATCTCGGGCGACCGACTCAACACAGACATCTATTATAAACCGACTGACTCCCACAGCTACCTGGACTACACCTCCTGCCCCCTGTAAAACCACCATCCCATATTCCCAATTCCTTCGTCTCCGCCGCATCTGCTCCCAGGAGGACCAATTCCAACACTGCACAGCCCAGCTGGCCTCCTTCTTCAAGGACCGCAGATTCCCCCCAGACGTGATCGACGATGCCCTCCACCGCATCTCCTCCACTTCCCGCTCCTCCGCCCTTGAGCCCCGCTCCTCCAACCGCCACCAAGACAGAACCCCACTGGTTCTCACCCACCACCCCACCAACCTCCGCATACAACGTATCATCCGCCGCCATTTCCGCCACCTCCAAACGGACCCCACCACCAAGGATATATTTCCCTCCCCTCCCCGATCAGCGTTCCGCAAGGACCACTCCCTTCGTGACTCCCTCGTCAGATCCACACCCCCCACCAACCCAACCTCCACCCCCGGCATCTTCCCCTGCAACCGCAGGAAATGTAAAACTTGCGCCCACACCTCCACACTCTCTTCCCTCCAAGGCCCCAAGGGATCCTTCCATATCCGCCACAAGTTCACCTGTACCTCCACACACATCATCTATTGCATCCGATGTGGCCTCCTCTATATTGGTGAGACAGGCCGCTTACTTGCGGAACGCTTCAGAGAACACCTCCGGGCCGCCCGAACCAACCAACCCAATCACCCCGTGGCTCAACACTTTAACTCTCCCTCCCACTCCACCGAGGACATGCAGGTCCTTGGACTCCTCCACCGGCAGAACACAACTGCACGACGGCTGGAGGAGGAGCGCCTCATCTTCCGCCTGGGAACCCTCCAACCACAAGGTATGAATTCAGATTTCTCCAGTTTCCTCATTTCCCCTCCCCCCCCACCTTGTCTCAGTCGGTTCCCTCAACTCAGCACCGCCCTCCTAACCTGCAATCCTCTTCCTGACCTCTCTGCCCCCACCCCACTCCGGCCTAACACCCTCACCTTGACCTCCTTCCACCTATCCCACCTCCATCGCCCCTCCCCCTAGTCCCTCCTCCCTACCTTTTATCTTAGCCTGCTTGGCTCTCTCTCTCATTCCTGATGAAGGGCTTATGCTCTAAACGTCGAATTCTCTATTCCTGAGATGCTGCCTGTCCTGCTGTGCTTTGACCAGCAACACATTTGCAGCTGAGTATAAGAATAGTCAAGTTATGTTGCAGCTTTGTAGAACTTTACTTTGGCCATACTTGGAATACTGTGTGCAATTCTGATTGTCACACTAACAAAAGGATGTGGATGTTTTGGAGAGGGGACAGAAAAGGTTGACTAGGATGTTGCCTGTAATGAGGGATTGTAACTATGGAGAAAAAATTTGATAGATGTTTTTGGTTTTTGTTTGTTTTGTCACTAGAATGCAGTAGGATGAGGGGTAACCTGAAGTTTATAAGATTGTGTGAATGGCATGGATGGAGTGGAATGTTTCTGCCCCCCCACCCCTGCCGCCAGTGTGGAGCACTCCATGGTAGCTGTGAGGAGTGGAGGTTTGAGATGTGCAAGTCGAGCTTTTCTCATGAAGAGTGGTGAGTATGCTGCCAGAAGATGTAGTGAAAGCAGATGCACTAATGGCATTCAGGAAATACCTGGTTGCCTACATGATTCGGAAAGGGAATAGAGAGATGTAGATCCTGTAAGTAAAGACCGTTTTCGGTATGGAAGAGCAAAATGCATCAGCCCAGGCTTGAAGAGTCTATTCTAGTACCATGTTGTTCTTCCATGTTCTAGTATCCTTGCTACAGAAGGGCAACCAGAACTGGACACATTACTCCAGAAGAGACTCCCCAGCGTCATGTACAACCTCAATATAGCATCTGAACTCCGCACACAATGGCTTGAGCAATGAAGGCTAGCATGCTAAATGCCGCCTTGACCACCCTGTCTATCTGTGACACAAATTTCAAAGAACTGAGTTTGTGAACTCTGAGGTTTCTGCTCTGCAATGCTCTCCAAGGCCCTTCCATTAACTGTAAGTCCTCCCCTTGTTTGTTTTTTGTACCAAAATACCTTGCATTCCATCTGCTGCCACTCACCCCATTGAGCCAATTGATCTCTTTGTAAACTTGGATAAGCTTCTTTTACCATCCACTATACCATCAATTGTGTTATTTGCAAACTGTTCTCATTTAAAATCATTTAATAAATGAACAAAATTGGACCCAATAAGCTTTCAATTTATTTTCTTCAAGTACACATCAGAAAATGTTGTTTTTTCTCACTAAAGGCAAGTTGAGATATATATGTAGATTATAAACTAGACATGGTTTTTGAATGTTGACTTAATTATTCCGATGAGTAAGTATTGATCATGAGTCCGCCCTAAATAATTTATTTTGATAGGTAATGAGGAAAACTTAGATTGACTCCCATTTATATAGCAAATTCCATGACCTCCAGATACCAGACACTTCACAGCTAGTGAAAGTTTAAAATGTAGCTCTTCCCACATACCTGAAGAAGGGCTTATGCCCGAAACGTCGAATTTCCTGTTCCTTGGATGCTGCCTGACCTGCTGCGCTGTTCCAGCAACACATTTTCAGCTCTGATCTCCAGCATCTGCAGACCTCACTTTCTCCTCTTCCCATGTAGCAAGCTGCCAAAAACAGTGATCATGAGCTGCTGATCTGTGAGTGGTTTTTGCTTGTTTTTGAAGTTTTGTTTTGAGGCATAAGTATTGGACACTGAAGAAAACCTTCCTCTAGTTCAGAGTAATATATTCCCTTTTCTTTTAGGGCTCAATGTAGGATCAATAAGTTGAGCACCCTGGGTGTCTAAAAATATTCAGAACTGGTTAAGAAGAAAGATTAACATGCAAAAGAAACAAATCAACCTAGGCTGTAGTCATGTAGAATGTGTGCAGGGATGGTGCTTAAGGAAATAGAGCAAAGACACTGGTTAGCAAGATTTAGTGAGAATCTCAAGATATTTGAGAATGTCAAGGGGAAGAGAATAACCAGAAAGAATAGAACAAATTAGCGGTCCTCTGTCCGATGTGGTTTCATTTTCCTTTAATAAAAGGTTGGCAGAGAATCCAAGGAAATAAAAGGCAGCGAGTCTCATGTTAGTGATAGGAAAGCTGTTGGGGGAAAATAAAATTCTGAAAGAGAATTGAATTTCTAACTTAGAAATGTTTAGATGTACAGCACAGAAATGGACCCTTCAGTCCACCTCATCCATGTTGACTAGATATCCTAATCTATTCTAGTCCTATTTGCCAGCACTTGGCCCAAATATCCCTCCAAACCCTTCCTATTCATATACCTATCCAGATGCCTTTTTTAAATGTTGCAATTGTACCAGCCTCCACTAAATCCTCTGGGAGCTCATTCCATACACGCATCACCCTCTGTGTGGAAAAAGTTGCCCTTCTCTAAATTAAACTCCATCTGCCACTCCTCAGCCCATTGGCCTCTCTGATCAAATCCCAATATACTCTGGTATCCTTTGCTGTCCACTACACTTCCAATTTTGGGGTCAGCTGCAAATTGACTAACATCCTCCTATGTTCATGCCCAAATCATGCTCACTGATCCTTGCGGCACACCACTGGTCTCAGACCTCCAGTCTGAAAAGCAATCTTCCATCACTATGCTGTCTTCTACCTTTTTGAGCCAGTTCTGTATCCAAATGGTTAGTTCTCCCTGTATGCCATGAAATCTAACCTTGCTAACCAGTCTCCCATGAGGAACTTTGTCAAACACCTTACTGAAGTACATATAGATGACGTCCATCGCTCTACCTTCATCAATCCTCTTTGTTACTTAAAAAAAAAACTCAATCAAGTTTGATACATGAATTAGTCCTTGCCTTTCCAAATGTGTGAATCTTGTCCCCAGGATTCTCTCCAACTTGCTTCCCTCCAACATCAGGCTTACTAGTCTATAGTTCCCTAACTCCTTTTCCTTACCACCTTTCTTAGACAGTGGCACCATGTTAGCCAATTGCCAGTCTTGCAGCACATCGCCTGTGACTATCAATGATACAGATATCTCAGCAAAGGGCTAACCAATCAGTTCCCTTGCTTCCCACAGAGTTCTAGGGTACACCTGATCAGATCATGTGGATTTCTCCACTTTAATGCATTTCAAGGCAGCCAGCACCAGCACCACCACCCCTAATATTGACTTTTTTCAAGATGGCACCATCTACTTCCCCACATCTTATGTTCCATGTCTCCATGGTAAACACTGATACAAAATACTCGTTTAGAATCCCCCACACCCCCAGTCTCCTGCAGCTCCACTCATAGGCTGAATTGTTGATCTTTTGAGGGGCTCTATTCTCTCCCTAGTTACCCTCTTTGCCCTTAACATATATAAGAACTTTTTTTTTCGATTCTTCTTAACCCTAAGCCAAAGCTATCTCCTGTTCCTTTTTTTTGCCCTTCTGAATTCCCTTTTAAGTACACTCCTCCTCCCTTATACTCTTGGATTCACTTAATCTCCTGCCTATAACTGACAAATGCTTCCTTTTGCTTAGTGGGTGGCACAGTGGTGAGCACTGCTGCCTCACAGCGCCAGTGACCCGGGTTCAATTCCCACCTCAGGCAACTGACTCTGGAGTTTGCACATTCTCCCTGTATCTGCATGGGTTTCGTCCGGGTGCTCTGGTTTCCTTCCACAGTCCAAAAACGTGCAGGTTAGGTGAATTGGCCATGCTAAATTGCCTGTAGTGTAGGGAAATGGGTCTGGGTAGTTGCGCTTTGGTGGATCTGTTTCCACACTAAGTAACCTAGAAATCTAAAAAAACCTCCATTTCTCTAGTCATCCAGCATTCCTTGCACCTACCAGGCTTTCCTTTCTCCCTAACAGGAATATATTGTCTCTTGGGACTCTATCTTTCTTTTTGGCAGGGTTCCTATTTTCCAGGTGTCCCTTCACCACCTGCGAATGTCTGCCCTCCATCAGCTTTTGAAAGTTCTTGCCGAATGCTCTTTTAAAATTACTCTTCCTCCAACTTCAGCTTTTTAGGTCCGGTCTAAACTTTTTCATCAATATTTTAAAACTAATACAATTATGGTTGCTGACTCCAAAGTGCTCTTACACTGACCCTGCAGCCACTTGCTCTGCCTTCCCAAGATTAGATAAAGTTTTGCACTTTCTCTAGGAGGTACACCCACATACTGAATCAGAAAATTTCCTTGTACACATTTTACAGATTCTTCTCCATCTAAACCCTTAACAATATGGCAGTCCCAGTCTGTTTGGAAAGTTTAAAACTCCCCTACCATAACCACGCTATTCTTGCAGGTAACTGAAATCTCCTTACATACTTCTTCTCAATTTCCCACAGACTGTTAGGGGATCTAAAAGAAAATTCAAATAAGGTGTTCATCCCATTTTTTTATTTCTCAATTCTACCCAAGTAAATTCCCTGGATGTAATGTTAAGATTAGATTACTTACAGTGTGGAAACAGGCCCTTCGGCCCAACAAGTCCACACCGACCCGCCGAAGCGCAATCCACCCATACCCCTACATTTACCCCTTACCTAACACTATGGGCAATTTACATGGCCAATACACCTGACCCGCACATCTTTGGACTGTGGGAGGAAACCGGAGCACCCGGAGGAAACCCACGCAGACGCGGGGAGAACGTGCAAACTCCACACAGTCAGTCGCCTGAGTCGGGAATTGAACCCAGGTCCCTGGCGCTGTGAGGCAGCAGTGCTAACCACTGTGCCACCGTGCCGCCCACCACTGTGCCACCGTGCCGTCTTCCCTGGAATATCCTCAAGTGCAGCAGAAATGTTTTCCCTTATCAAAAACATCACTCATGTCTCTCTTCCCCTTCTTTCCCCCCCCCCCCCCCCCCCCCCCCCCCCATCCTTCCTATACCATTTGTATCCTGGAACATTAAGCTGCCAGTTCTGTCCATTCCTGAGCTACATTTCTGTAATTGCTATGACATCCCAGTCCCATGTTCCCAACCATGCCCTGAGTTCATCTCCCTTTTCTGTTAGACCTCTTGCATTGAAGTGAGTACGGTTTAATTTCAGTCCTACCTGACTGTGTGTGTGTTTGACTGTCTCCTTTTCCCAACTGTACCAGCATCAGATTGATCTTTCCTCACCATCTCCCTGGGTTTCAGCACCTTCTTGTCTGCCACCCCCAACCTTTATTAGTTTTAAATCATCCCAAATCTCCCTGCCAGTAAATTTGTTCCCTTCCAATTCAGGTGCAATCCATCCTCCTTATACAGGTCGGCACGGTGGCACAGTGGTTAGCACTGCTGCCTCACAGCACCTGTAGACCTGGGTTCAATTCCCGACTCAGGCGACTGACTGTGTGGAGTTTGCACGTTCTCCCCGTGTCTGCGTGGGTTTCCTCCGGGTGCTCCGGTTTCCTCCCACAGTCACAAAGATGTGCGGGTCAGGTGAATTGGCCAAGCTAAATTGCCCGTAGTGTTAGGTAAGGGGTAAATGTAGGGGTATGGGTGGGTTGCGCTTCGGCGGGTCAGTGTGGACTTGTTGGGCCGAAGGGCCTGTTTCCACACACTAAGTCTAATCTAGGTCACCTCTACCTCTGAAGACATTCCAATGATCCAAAAATATGAACCCTTCTCCCATTCACTAGCTCCTCATCTGGTCTGTCCTCAGATTCCTACCCTCACAAGCTCATAGCACTGGGAGTGGTCCAGATATTACTATCCTCGGATTTTTAAATTCCTGCCTAACATTTTTTATATTTTCCTTTCAGAGTCTCATCCTTTTCCCTTCCTATGTCATTAGTTCCAATGTATACAGTGACCTGCTGATCCCTCTCCTCTGAGAACATTCTGCACCTCTGAGACCTCCTCGATCCTGGCACCAGGGAAGCAACACACCATTCCTAATTTTCGCTGCTGGCCGCAAAAGTCTTTCTGTGGCTGTGGCTATCGCACACCATCACTTGGCACCTGACATACCCCTCATTGCATTGGAGCCTGTCTCAACACTGGAAACTTTTCTGTTTGTGCTACATTCCCCTGAGAGTTGATCACCCTCTACATTTTCCAAAACAGCACACTTGTTTGAAATGGGAATGGCCTCAGAAGATTCCTGCCTACCCCTCTACCTTTTTTTTCCCTGGCGTTAACCCATCTACTTGGCTGTGTCTGCGGCTTTTCTCCCTTCCTATAAACTGCCATCCATCACGTCCCCAGCTTTTGTAAATTGCTCATTGCCTCTAACTGTTGCTCCAATCAATCCATGCGATGTAATAGGATTCACAACCAAACTCACTACTGCAGACATAATCATTATAACATGGAAACTCCCTAAACTCCCACATCGACAGGAAGAGCATATCACTTTACTAAAGGCCGCTTTTGCTCTTTCACAATCTACAGACCCTGAAAATAGCACCATCATTTTGCTTTAAAAAATAATAGTCCGGACTAACTTAGTAACTGTGGTATATATTTTTAATTGAGACAGATTTCAATAAAATATTTCTTTCCCAAGAAAGAACCCACAATCAGGGATGGTCAGCATGACTTTGTTAGGCATGACTTTCTCCTAACAACAAATCTGGTTGAATTTTGATGTGTTGACCAGGTATGTAGATAAGGTAAAAACAATGACTGCAGATGCTGGAAACCAGATTCTGGATTAGTGGTGCTGGAAGAGCACAGCAGTTCAGGCAGCATCCGAGGTGCAGTAAAACCAACATTTCGGGCAAAAGCCTTTCATCAGGAATAAAGGCAGAGACCCTGAAGCGTGGAGAGATAAGGTAGAGGGTGGGGGTGGAGAAAGTAGCATAGAGTACAATAGGTGAATGGTGGAGGGAATGAAGGTGATAGGTCAGGGGTGGAGTGGATAGGTGGAAAAGAAGGTGGACAGGTCATGGGGACAGTGCTGAGCTGGAAGTTTGAAATTAGGGTGAGGTGAGGGAAGGGGAAATGAGGAAACTGTTGAAGTCCACATTGATGCCCTAGGGTTGAAGTGTTCCGAGGCGGAAGATGAGGCGTTCTTCCTCCAGGCATCTGGTGAGGGAGCAGCGGTGAAGGAGGCCCAGGACCTCCATGTCCTGAGCAGAGTGGGAGGGGGAGTTGAAATGTTGGGCCACAGGGCGGTGTGGTTGACTTTGGTGCGGGTGTCCCAGAGATTTCCCTAAAGAGCTCCACAACCAGGGATATATTTCCCTCCCCACCCCTTTTCTGCCTTCCGCAAAGACTGTTCCCTCTGTGACTACCTGGTCAGGTCCACGCCCCCCTACAACCCACCCTCCCATCCTGGCACCTTCCCCTGCCACCGCAGGAACTGCAAAACCTGTGCCCACACCACCTCCCTCACCTCCATCCAAGGTGCTAAAGGAGCCTTCCACATTCATCAAAGTTTTACCTGCACATCAACCAATATCACTTATTGTATCCATCGCTTCTGATGCGGTCTCTTCTACATTGGGGAGACTGGACGCCTTCTAGCAGAGCGCTTTAGGGAACATCTCCGGGACACCCGCACCCATTAACCATACCGCCCTGTGGCCCAACATTTCAACTCCTCCTCCTACTCTGCCGAGGGTATGGAGGGCCTCGGCCTCCTTCACTGCCGCGTCCTCACCACCAGTGGAAGAGGAAGAACATCTCATCTTCTACCTTGGAGCACTTCAACCCCAGGACATCAATGTGCACTTCAACAGTTTCCTCATTTTTCCCTTCCCCCAGCTCACCCTAGTTCCAAACTTCCAGCTCAGCACTGTTCCCATGACTTTTCCACCTTTCCACTCCACCCCTGACCTATCACCTTCATCCCCTCACCCACTCACCTACTGTACTCTATGCTACTTTCTCCACCTCCACCCTCCTAGCTGATCTCTCCACGCTTCAGGGTCTCTACCTTTATTCCCGATGAAGGGCTTTTGCCTGAAACGTCGATTTTACTGCTCCTCAGATGCTGCCTGAACTGCTGTACTCTTCCAGCACCACTAATCCAGGTATTTAGATAAGGCTAATGCAGTTGATGTGGTTTATATGGATTTCAGGAATGTCTTTGACAATGTTGCACATAAGTGATAGGGTAACTTGGCAAGTCAGATTCAAAATAGACTTGGGAGACTGTGTAGCAGTGGAAGGGTTTGTGCATCTGGAGGCCACTGTTATGCAATGTACAGCAGGGATCAATATTGGGACCCTTTTATTGGTTATGATCTGTATAACTGCTGTAGGTGAGAATATTGTTCCCTTCTGAAATTTCAGAACAATTGTTTAAACTGAGCAAAGGGCATTAATTAGCAGGATGACTATTGTTAAAATTAAAAATCTCAACACCAGGTTATAGTCCGACAGGTGTATTTGGAAGTGCTAGCTTTCGGAGTGCTGCTCCTTAAGTAACTGTGGAGCAGGGTCATGAGACACAGAATTTATAGCACAAGGTCAGCATCATGCATGCAACAAATGCAATATATTGAACAAACGTAGATTGCTGTAAACTCTTTCATCTTTAGAATGGGTTGTAGGTTTTGGTTCATTAATGTGTAAATCTTAAACTACTTTCAAATCGCATTTTCTAACTTAAGGCTTTAGAAAAAAAGTGACAGCTCAATGCATTAAAGGTATGAGGTTAGAGTCTGTCTGTATCCCAATCTTGAGTCAGACTGGTTCTATATCTAAAAGTAGGAATTTATAAAATGTTACATGGGTTGACTGCCTGCGGATTGTGCTTTTTGAATAAAATACAATGTATCTGCAAATGTAAATTTACCCGTAGACTTCTGTGTAAGCGTGTGCCTCTTGGGGTAGTTACAGAGGATGTGCTTGAGTGTATAGTGTAATGGGGTGACCTGTTGTGTGACATGAACCCAAGGTCCTGGTTGATGCCATCCTCCTGAATACTGATCTTGGCTATCAGCCTCCGCTTGGCCACTTGGTGGTGTTGTGTATCTTTTTGAAGTCTGCCTTGGAGGATAGTCACCTAGAAATCTGAAGCCAAATGTCCTTAACTGCTGAAGTATTCCCCAACTGGGAGGGAACATCCTTGTCTGATGTATGAATGCTAAGCAGATGCTCTGATAATTTTTGGTCACACCAATGTAACATGACTTGGGGCTTCCTTGCCTGCAGCGTATGAGACATCATTGGCTGAGTCACATGAGTACCTGCTGTTACATGGTGAGTGGTGTCATTAGGCGTAATGGTAATATCCATGTCATGTCTTGCAATGGTTGCCCTGACAGTATTGTGTGGCGGTATTGTCAATGTGACCCTACAGGTGATACATTCTACTGTGCACTTTTTTTGAACAAAATCTGTAGATAGTTAAATTCCTACTTTGGAAATAGAAACAGTCTCCAGATTGGGATACAGACAGACTCTAACCTCACACACCTTTTTTTTAAAAATGTATTGAGCTGAGATGTCACTTCTATAAAACCTCAAT
Organism: Hemiscyllium ocellatum; assembly: GCF_020745735.1. Classification (NCBI taxonomy): domain Eukaryota; kingdom Metazoa; phylum Chordata; class Chondrichthyes; order Orectolobiformes; family Hemiscylliidae; genus Hemiscyllium; species Hemiscyllium ocellatum. The sequence continues at coordinate 72,829,070 of NC_083410.1, forward strand.
TTATCGTGCGAATATGATTTGAAAGATGTTCTGGGATTTACTTATTAACGAATTGAAACCTGCAACCCATTCTAAAGACTTAACAGCCATCTATGTTTGTTCATTATATCTATTAGTTGCATGCGTGACACTGATCTGATCTTTTGCTATAAATTGTCTTACGACCCAATTCCACTCCTTACCTGATGAAGGAGCAGCACTCCAAAAGCTAATATTTCAAAGTTAACCGTGCTGGACTATAACCTAGTGTTGTGATTTTTAACTTTGTCCATGCCAGTCTAATACTTGCTCCTCCACATCATGACTATTGTCAAGTCATTGCCATATGGAATGCAAAGTGCAATACATGTTTGGTTTTGTTTGCAGAGGGCAGGTCATTGTGTATCAATGTGTAAATGAACTATGCTTAAAAATGTGTTGCTGGAAAAGTGCAGCAGGTCAAGCAGCATCAAAGGAACAGGAGAATCGACGTTTTGGGCATAAGCTCTTCTTCAGGAATGAGGAGGGTGTGCCAAGCAGGCTAAGATAAAAGGTAGGGAGGAGGGACTTGGGGGAGGGGCATTGGGAATACAATAGGTGGAAGGAGGTTAAGGTGAGGGTGATAGGCCAGAGAGGTCGTGAAGAAGATTGCAGGTCAAGAAGGCAGTGCTGAGTCTGAGGGTTGGGACTGAGAAAAAGGTGGGGGGAGTGGAAATGAGGAGAAAGCTGGAGAAATCTGCATTCATCCCTTGTGGTTGGAGGGTTCCTAGGTGGAAGATGAGGCGCTCTTCCTCCAGGCGTCGTGTTGCCATGGTTTGGCGATGGAGGAGGCCAAGGACCTATATGTCCTTGGGGGAGGGGGAGTTAGCGTTCAGCTACGGGGCGGTTGGGTTGATTGGTGCGGGTGTCTCGGAGGCGTTCTTTGAAACGTTCCGCAAGTAGGTGGCCTGTGTCTCAAATGTATAGGAGGCCACATCGGGTGCAGCAGATGCAGTAAATGATGTGTGTGGAGGTGCAGGTGAATTTCTGGTAGATATGGAAGGGGGGAGTTGTGGGCGCAAATTTTGCCTTTCTTGCGGTTGCAGCGGAAGGTGCCGGGAGTGGAGGTTGGGTTGGTGGGGGGTGTGGATCTGACGAGGAAGTCACGGACGGAGTGGTCTTTCTGGAATGCTGATAGGGCTAGGGAGGGAAATATATCCTTGGTGGTGGGGTCTGTTTGGAACACTTTAACTCCCTCTCCCACTCCAAGGACATGCAGGTCCTTGGCCGCGTCCATCACCAGACCATGGCAACATGTCGCGTGGAGGAGGAGCGCCTCATCTTCCACCTAGGAACCCTACAACCACAAGGGATGAATGCAGATTTCTCCAGCTTTCTCATTTTCTCCCCCCACCTTTTTTTTTTCTCTCAGTCCCAACCCTCAGACTCAGCACTGCCGCCTTGACCTGCAATCATCTTCACAACTTCACCCCCTCTCCGGCCAATCACCTGCATCTTAACTTCCTTCCACCTATCATATTCCCAACACCCCTCCTCCCTGCCTTTTATCTTGGCCTGCTTGGCACACCCTCATCATTCCTGAAGAAGGGCTTATGCCCGAAACATTGATTCTCCTGTTCCTTTGCTGCTTGACCTGCTGTGCTTTTCCAGCAACACAATTTTTAAGCTCTAATCTCCAGCATCTGCAGTCCTCACTTTCTCCCTGTAAGTGAACTATACTGAGCCTGCCTGATATTGGTTTTACACTGTGAATCATAGCACTTGCAAGTGTAGATTATTTTAAGTTGTCACGACTAAACAAGAGCCTACCCCCTCAGACGTTGTATTGTTCTTTTAGGAGAAGACCGAAGTGTGTGTTGATTATTTTTAAACCGGGTTCATTTGAGGCGAGGGTGGATGGTGGTGGTCCTGGCCCAAAACATTGACTTTTCCTGCTTGATTCTGTCTGACCGGTAATCCTCCAGCCCCAAATATTGGCTCTGTTTTCAATGAGCTATTAGGAGTTTAGTGTTTTCTGAGCTCCATACATTAATGCCCTTTATCATTGCCTGATTATTGTAATGAAGTTCTTTCATAAGAACGAGGAGCAGGCGTAGGCCATCTGGCCCTTCAAGCTCGCTCCACAATTCAATAAGATTATGGCTGATCATTTTGTGGCCTCACTCCGCTAACCCACCCTCTCACCATAACCCTTAATTGCTTTACTGTTCCTATATTTCAGAATAATGCTTCATCTGACTGCACTTTCAATCACCTTCCTAACCCTCTTTATTGAGATAGTGAAGTATGTTTTGAAGTCTTATGTGGAATTCAGTCCACTTGGATCTCTCCCTGCCTCCTCAGCCTATCCTTGTTAGATCTTTAATAGGAATGCTAGTATGATGTCTATCTCCATTTGTTAACTCTGACTTTAGTCTAATGAATTTACCTGAGTGTAGCATTCACTTTTTCCAGTTGAACATTGATATTAAATATGTTTGTGATGATTTCCCAAACTGCTACTGATATGGTCATTTCTGGAGATCTTCCCTTCAAGACTAGCCACCTTTGCTGCTTCTACCTTCACATGATCCACATCAAGACTAAACAAATCCATCACGTCAGCTTGTTCGCAAAGATTTGTCTTTTTCCCCTGTCCAATTTCTTCTTATCCACTCGTACAACATTTTACGATGCCTTCCTGTATTTTCTGACCCTAACTGTCCCTTTTTTTTTCCACAAGAAGCAAATATAAATTGATGGTTCTGTGGATCCTGTTCAGTCTGCAAGTGTGACTCTACGTTTCCTGTTGCTTCCAATTTTAATGCAATGCTCCTGCAATAAACACTCAGCTTCCTACATTCATCCTATGAACCTGAGGATGAGCTCCTAATTTCTTTCTTTACAGTATTCTAGGCTCTATATTAAATTTGACAACTTAGACTATCTCTACTGTTTCCTGTTTTGAACAGCAACTGTTGATTTTGTTCTGCTGTTTAAATAGCCTCCAGTTCTTCATTCCTCCTGAATGCCATCTTCCCTCATTCCTCTTCCATTCCCTTCCCACAACGTGCTCTCTTCCCCCCCCCCCCCCCCCCCCCCCCGACTCCCAGAGCAATAGCTTGTATCTAACCTGTTATCTTGAATTCTTCCGTTTTGATGGAAAACCTGGAGTCGAGCTTCTATTTTCCACAGATTTGCTCAATCAGAATTAAAGCCACTGAATAAGTATTGATTGTTACTTTTGACGCTTTTTAAAAAATCAATACTGAAGCTCCCTCAATACAGTAAAAGTGGAACTCATACAGGTAAATTTTTTATTTTTGCAATTCCTAGTAGTTTAACTTTTTTGAGTATCTTGATGAAAATAATTCATAGTGTTATCCTTTGGAATTGAATAAATGCTAACTGGAGGTTTTTTTTTTGAGGTACAAATGTATTCTGCAGCTAACTTACTAAACAAAACTGATCTATTTATATATTGTCCATTACCATTTTCCCACCTTTGAATGGTAATCTTGCATTCAACAGGTGTCATTGTCTGGTTGTCATTGTATATTTTTGGCATTGGCAAGTTGTCAAACTACTTTACTGGATTGGCTGCCAGACCTGCTGAGTTCCTGCATTTTGTTTTGATTTCAATCTCCAGCGTCGCAGTATTTTGTTTATATAACTTGGAGTTTGGTGCAGTGATGCGTATTTTGGGATTTAATTTAACGTAAGGATGTACAAGTTAAAATCCCATGTTATTTTCCACGGTTGGTTTATTTTGCTTAGGTGGAATCCTTTTGAGTCTATTTTGAACTTTTAGACAGGAGGAATAAAATGTGATTCAGGACAGGTTTTTAAGTTTACTTCCTTTGTTCAAATTTTTTAAAAGTATTGTCATTGCTGCTTTTTTTTAAAAAAAAACATGACATTGCATGTCGTGGATTCCATTTTAATCTCTCTGGGCTCCTTTCTGTGATCCTATTCAAAACTGATTTAAAGTGAAAGATGCTGTATAGAAAATGGAAGGAATATGTTAAATTTACAGAATGGACATTTGACAAACTAGCTTCAATATAAGTAAAAGCAAGAATATCCCCATTTCATGCTTTCTAATAAGCATCTTGGGGTGGGAGGGACAGAGGGATCTGGGGGAACAAATCAGTAAACATAACACTACAGGGCAATAAAGATAATTTAAAACATAACAGGAGCAGGAGTGAACGATGTGTAATTTGTCTTTGGTGTCATTCAATAAAATCAGTGACCTCCATCCATTTTCCAGAATTGTCTCCTGACAATCAGCAACAGGACCACTTGCTTAACACTTCCTGCCCTCCCTCCCTCCCTCCCTCACTGATGTATTTGTGCTAAATCCTGTTGAGCACTGCTTGAAGTGCCTAAAGAGTAATAAGAGTCTGTACTCTGGATAGAGTCAGTGGTGCTGGAAGAGCACAGCCAGTCAGGAGAGTTGATGCCTCGAGCATAAGCTCCTGATGAAGAACTTATGCTGAAAACATCAACTGTCTTGCTCCTCTGCTGCCTGACTGGCTGGCTGTGTTTTTCCAGCACCACTTTTTTTTTGACTCTGATCTCCAACATCTGTAGTCCTGACTTTCTCCTGTACTCTGGATAGAGACTTGCAGTGCCTGTCACCAAGAGGGACTTGACACTAAACTGGCCATGTCCTGAAGGACAGCACTTGTGGTAGGACTTATCCAGCAGTTGTGAGGGAGAACCCACTTGTAACAATTTTGTCAGAGATATCTGGACATGACAGTATTGATATGTGACCACTGTAAAGTCCTTGTGAAGTTGTCCTCTCTTCCCACTCTGGGTATAGATCTAGTAGCTCAATGTTAGATATCCCAGGTCTGTTGTGTGCCATCACCAGCAATTGTCTGTTGCGTTAATCAATTAGTAATTTCATGACCTGAATATAAGTACCCATTTTAAGTTGTTTTGTTAATTTTGAAGTCATGATTTCTAGGGCTGGAATTCCAATTTAATTTTGGCTCTGATTTTTTTGGTCTTAAGTAATTTTCATTGTTCCACATTTTACGTTGAATTGACTCCTGGTCCTGTGACTTTGGCACCATTCTGAATCTGTTGCGAGGATAGGGATTTGATCACCCTCAGGTTGATGGTTTTGTTTGAAAGATTTTGAGGGAGGGGGTGTTATGGAACTTTTTCTTTAAAGAAGATTAAGTGAATCAACATTTTGTTTTGAGGAAGGTGAGACTTAGGTCACTGAAATCTGCAAGCTGATATTTAAACTTTGGAACTCCAGATGTGCCAGTGGTGAAACTCCATGTCAGTTGAGGCAAAGGCCATTTTCAAGTCTTTGAAGGAGCTGGAGCAGCTGCTACCGTACCATAAACATGCTGGGACTGAAAAATACAGGGTTGTCTCAGAAGTTTAATTCTGCAATGTTCTGATTTTCAATTTGGAGCTCCAAGTCTGGCCCTGGTTCAACTCCTCATTAGTTGAAGGAAAAAGCCCTGTAGGAATGCTAATCACCTTGTCGTTCCAACTGAATATTTTAGGAATGTCCTCCAAAAGGACCCTGAATAGGTTGGATATCTCCACTGACTCTGGGATCAAAATGGGAAAAGCTTTTGTGGACGACTTCAGGAGCATGCAGAGTCAGTCGTGGTACTGGTGAGAGTGCAAACACCTTTCAAGTGACTTGCCTGATTGACCTTCTCAACACATACCTAGTATGGTAATCAGCCAATCATACATTAATTTAGCAGCCATCTTGGAATTCATTTAAACTTAATGTGGAAGTAAGTTATCCTCGACCTTTTGAGGGCAAGAAACTAGTGATTATCTAATTTTGAAGTTGTATAATGTTTCTTTTTATATGTAGTATTTTCCAAATATTTTAGCTGGGCATGCGCAACATTGGTGTAATTTTTGGTGTAATTTTTTTTCCCCCCAAGTGAGATTACTGAAGGAACCTATTTACTTTAAAGTTGTTTCACTAAACGAAGTGAGAACATCATGTACCATAACAATCTTTTTCAGGAATTCACCCCAGATTCAAGAGTGCTGGCAAGGCGTCCCATAGTTGATTTCCATCTATTCTCCAGTATGACTAAAAAAAAGTAGCAGTTACCCTAGTGAACCTCAGGGGAAGTAATGGTCTAATTTACACTATATTGTTAATCTGGGGATCTGAGTTTGAATCCCATTCTTGCAGATGGTGGACTTTTAACTGCTGAAATTATTAAATTAGAGTCTAAAGATAACTGTCTAAAATGGTGTTATCCACACTATGCAGGACAGATTCAACCTGGCGCTTTGCTGTCCCATTAGTCTACATGTCCATCAATAAAGCATTGTCAACAACAAAATTATTAAACCAGCATTAGGAGACTGTCATGGTCACCCTCAACTGTGTGTTTTTAAGATTAGGAAACTTGAGCACTTGTCATTAAAATAAAGGAGTTTTGTAAATCAGTTGATTTATCTTGAGGAACAGGTTTTGACTGGGACTGTCAAATACATTAAGGATATTGAAGTGACTATTGGATAGGCACATGGATGATAGTAATATGTAGGTTAGTTTGACCTTTAATAGGATAAAAGGCACAACAGAGGGCCGAAGGGCCTGAACTAGGCTGTAGTAGTCTATGAAATCCAAGACCTCAAATCTAACACAAAGCTTTCTGTCTACTGAGCAGCTGTGGTCCCCACTTCGTGCACGCTTCTGATGCGTACAGGAATGTGCAGCAGACACTTCAAATCCACAGAGGGTTATCACCCAGTGTTGCCTTCATGTTCTGCAACTTCACTGACCTCTTTCTGGATCAGTGGTGCTGGAAGAGCACAGCAGTTCAGGCAGTATCCAACGAGCAGCGAAATCAACGTTTCGGGCAAAAGCCCTTCATCAGGAATAAAGGCAGTGAGCTGGAAGCATGGAGAGATAAGCTAGAGGAGGGTGGGGTGGGGAGAGAGTAGCATAGAATACAATGGGTGAGTGGGGGAGGAGATGAAGGTGATAGATCAGGGAGGAGATGGTGGAGTGGGTAGGTGGAAAAGAATATAGGCAGGTTGGACAAGTCCGGACAAGTCATGGTGACAGTGCTGAGCTGGAAGTTTGGAACTAGGGTGAGGTGGGGGAAGGGGAAATGAGGAAACTGCTGAAGTCCACGTTGATGCCCTGGGGTTGAAGTGTTCCGAGGCGGAAGATGAGGCGTTCTTCCTCCAGGCGTCTGGTGGTGAGGGAGTGGCGGTGAAGAAGGCCCAGGACCTCCATGTCCTAGGCAAAGTGGGAGGGGGAGTTGAAATGCTGGGCCACAGGGCGGTGTGGTTGATTGGTGCGGGTATCTCAGAAATGTTCCCTAAAGCTAGGAGGCGCCCAGTCTCCCCAACGTAGAGGAGACCGCATCGGGAGCAACGGATGCAATAAATGATATTTAGTGGATGTGCAGGTAAAACTTTGGATGTGGAAGGCTCCTTTAGGGCCTTGGATAGAGTGAGGGAGGAGGTATGGGCACAGGTTTTACAGTTCCTGCGGTGGCAGGGGAAGTGCCAGGCTGGGAGGGTGAGTCGTAGGGGGGGCGTGGACCTGATCAGGTAGTCACAGAGGGAACGGTCTTTGCGGAAGGCGGAAAGGGGTGGGGAGGGAAATATATCCCTGGTGGTGGGGTCTTTTTGGAGGTGGCGGAAATGTTGGCGGATGATTTGGTTTATGTGAAGGTTGGTAGGGTGGAAGGTGAGCACCAGGGGCGTTCTGTCCTTGTTACGGTTGGAGGGGTGTGGTCTGAGGGCGGAGGTGCGGGATGTGGACGAAATGCGTTGGAGGGCATCTTTAACCACGTGGGAAGGGAAATTGCGGTCTCTAAAGAAGGAGGCCATTTGGTGTGTTCTATGGTGGAACTGGTCCTCCTGGGAGCAGATACGGCGGAGGAATTGGGAATACGGGATGGCATTTTTGCAAGAGGTAGGGTGGGAAGAGGTGTAATCCAGGTAGCTGTGGGAGTCGGTGGGTTTGTGCAAAAATGTCAGTGTCAAGTCGGTCATCATTAATGGAGATGGAGAGGTCCAGGAAGGGGAGGGAGGTTTCGGAGATTGTCAACCCTTCCTGGACCATGTTCCCAGTATCAAGTCTCACATGCGACCAGCTGCAATTGGTGGGCCACATTGTTTGCATGCCTGACACACGTCCCTAACCAAGAGCTGTATTCTAACTTCTACAATGCTAAGCAATCACTAGGACAGCAGGAGAAACTCTGACATCCTGTGAGCATCTCTAAACAAATGCAACTTTCCCAGTGATATGTGAATCACTTCTCCTAGAACACGCAAATTAGAGAAGCAGCATCCACTAAGATACCAATCATTTTGCATGTCACTAAGTGAAGCATGGGGAGACACACAGCACATGCAGCAGTGAGCAGAATTCAGTGCCCAATCTGCCTGCCTTATCAAATATTACCTATAGTAGGGATCTGCAGCTCCAGGGTTGGACTATTCAACCACTACAATTCTCCAGTATGGAAGCAAATCAGCCTTGATCATGAGGAACAGCCAAAGAAGGTAAGTTTGTTTTAAAAGTTCCTTCATGGGATGTGGGCAAGGTCAGAATTTTACTGCCTATCCCTAACAGTTTGAGTGTGCTCAATGCTCTTGAGATCAATTTTCTAAGATCTTGACCAGCAACTGTCCTGTGAAAAAAGTTCTCTCAATTTTAGCAATAAGATAGACTTGCAGGAGTGACAAGGCTGTATTTAATCCACGGAAATCACAGATCCACTGAACACACTTAAACTTTTAACCATTGCTTGTACATATTATACCTTGCATTTATACAAAAAGGCTGTTGTGACTAAACACAGTCCACACTCTAAAATTTGTCTAAAACTGATAGATGTGACTTGAGGGCAGAAATGAGAAATCCTAAAAATTTGGAAGCTGATGTTTGAAAAGACAGATTAAATGGAGTGACAGCAAGGACCAGCAGGCTGTCAGGAGGGTAAATTTTAAAATAAACTTATCCAGCAATTCTGTGTCTGCTCCTGTTCAGCATATGCTCCAGTTATTAGAGGTAAGTGAGGTAATATATTTGGGTGGTTGCTTTACCCAAAATGCTACTTAGTGTCTCCCTCCCATCCTTCTCCTAATGAAAAGAAAGGGTTGTGTGCACCAGATTGGTAAGGTAACGGGTTGCTTTTATTTTTCAATAGCCTCTGTGGCAATTCAGAATAGTAGGAATGAAGGTTAAGGCAGTTGAATGTTCCTCCTGCAGAATGTGAAAGGGTCACTCCTAGTGACCCTGCTGACTTCATTTGTGGGAAGTGCACCCAACTCCAGAACCTCAAAACAGTTTTGGGGAACTGGAGCTGGATGAACTTTGGATCATTCGGGAGGCAGAAGGGAGTTGTCGGGAGGTAGTCACACCTAGATTACAAGAAAAAGGCAGACTGTCAGGAGACCGAAAGGGAACTGGCAGATATTGAGAGGAACGGCCAGAGGATCCCTGCACTACCAAGTATACCATTTTGGGTACTGTTTGGGAAGGGGGGGATTGGATGCTGACTTTCCTGTGGAAAGTCATGGTGGTACAGATCTCTGGCAGAGAGTCTGTCCCTGTTGCACAGAAGTGGGGGTGAGGGAGCAGAACATTTAGTCATTGGGGACTCCATAGTTAGAAGTTCTGTGGGAAGAGAGAGATGTTCGGTTGGTATGTTGTCTCACGGGTACCAGGGTTCGTGATGTCTCTATTCATGTTTTCGGGTTCCTTAGAGGGAGGGGAGTAGCCCCAAGTCGTATTCCAAGTATGTACTAATGACATAGGTAGGAAAAGGATGGGGATTTCAGGCTGAAATTCAGAGCTAGGGTAGAAGCTTAAAGCTAGAACAAAAGAGTCATCATCTCTGGTTTGTTACTTGTGCCATGTGCTAGCAAGGTGAGGAATAGAGAGAGATGGAACACATGGCTATTGGAATAGTGCAGGAGGGAGGGTTTTGGATACCTGGATAGTTGGGGCTCCTTCTGGGGTAGGTTGGACCTCCTATAAACAGGATGATCTATTCCTGAACCGGGGGGTACCAATATCTAGGGTGGAAACTTGCTCATGCTCTTTCTTGAGGGTTTAAACTAATTTAGATTCCCTACAGATTGGAAACAGGCCCTTAGGTCCAACAAGTCCACACTGACCCTCCAAAGAGTAACCCATCCAGATCCACTCTCCTACCCTATATTTACCCCTGGCTAATGTATCTGACACTGTGGGTGATTTAGCATGCCCAATTCACCTAACCTTTTGGATTATGGGATGAAACCCACGCAGACACGGAGAATGTGCAAACTCCACCTCCCAGGTTAACTAGTGAGGCACCATGCTGCCCACCAGGGCGATGTGAACCTAACTCATAGTGCCAATATCTACGAGTTTGAGAGTAGTGATGTCAAATGAGGTGGTTTCAAGGTCACACGACTGCATCACTTGCTGGAAGGTGATTTGAAGTGTGTCTTCAGGAGCATCCAGAATAAGGTGGGTGAACATGCAGCATGTGTTAGTACCTGGGACTTCAATTGTGTGGCCATTTCGGAGACATGGATAGAGCAGGGACAGGAATGATTGCTGCAGGTTCTAGGATTTAGATTTTTCAGTAAGAACAGAGAAGATAGTAAAAGAGATGGTGAGGTGTGGATTGTGGTACGGTGGCAGAATGGATGTTTGAGAACTCGTCTACTGAAGTATGGGCTGAGGTTAGAAATAGGAAAGGAGAGGTCACTCTGGGAGTTTTCAATCGGGTGTAGGTTTGCTCGCTGAGCTGTAGGTTTGATATCCAGACGTTTCATTACCTGGCTAGGTAACATCATCAGTGGCGACCTCCCAAATGAAGCAAAGCTGTTGTCTCCTGCTTTCTATTTATATCTTTCCCCTGGATGGGGTTCCTGGGGTTTATGGTGATCATTTTTCTGAGGGGTTGATAGATGGCATCTCGATCTATGTGCTTGTTTATGGCGTTGTGGTTGGTGTGCCAGGCCTCTAGGAATTCTCTGGCATGTCTTTGCTTAGCTTTTCCCAGGATAGATGTGTTGTCCTAGTCGAAATGTTTTTTTTTTCATGTATGCAGGGCTATAAGGGAGAGGGGGACGTGTCTTTCTGAAACAAAAGTTTCAGAAATGACAGCCAGACTACTGAGACCCCTCAAAATCCTAGTAGCACACAAACCCACCAACACACTCAAACAAAAACTAACAAACTTAAAAGACCCAGTACAACCCATGGACAAAACCAACGTCATCTATAAAATTCCATGCAAGGACTGCCACAAACACTACGTAGGGCAAACAGGAAGAAAGTTAGCCACCAGGATACATAAACACCAGCTAGCCACAGAAAGACACGACCCCCTCTCCCTCATAGCCCTGCATACATGAAAAAAAACCACCATTTCGACTGGGACAACACATCTATCCTGGGAAAAGCTAAGCAAAGACATGCCAGAGAATTCTTAGAGGCCTGGCACTCCAACCACAACGCCATAAACACACAGATCTAGATACCATCTATCAACCCTCAGAAAACAGGAAATGACATCACCACAAACCCCAGGAACCCCATCCAGGGGAAAGATATAAATAGAAAGTAGGATACAACAGCTTCGCTTCACTTGGAGGTCGCAACTGATGATGATACCTAGCCAGGTAATGAAACATCTGGATATCAAACCTACACCCTAAACCTCAACCTGAGCTACAAACCTTGCAAGTTTTCTATAGGCCTCTGAATAGTTCCGGAGATGTAGTGGAAAGGATAGCAAAGATGATTGTGGATAGGAGCAAGAGTAACATGATAGTTATGGGAGACTTCAACTAACTTCCCCAATATTGACCGGGAATACTATAGTTTGAATACTTTAGATTGGACAAAAAACTGACCCATGTGTGCAGGACGGTTTTCTGACACACAATGTACACAGGCCAACAAAGGGTGAGGCCACATTGGATTTAGTACTGGGTAATGAACCTGGCCAGGTGTGAGATTTTGGAGGTAGGTGAGCACTTTAGTGACTGTGACCACAATGTTTACTTTAGTGATAGAAAGGGATAGATATGTACTGCAGGGCAAGTGTTATTGCTGGGGGAAAGGCAATTATGTGATTAGATTAGATTACTTAGTGTGGAAATAGACCCTTCGGCCTAACAAGTCCACACTGACCTGCCAAAGCGCAACCCACCAATACCCCTACCCCTTTACCTAACATGGACAATTTAGCATGGCCAATTCACCTGACCTGCACATTTTTGGACTGTGGGAGGAAACCCACGCAGACGCGGGGAGAACGTGCAACTCCACATAGTCTGTTGCCTGGGAATTGAACCCGGGTCTCTGGCGCAGTGAAGCAACAGTGCTAACCACTGCTACACTGTCCCGCCCACTAAAGGCAAGATTTAGGATGGGGAAGGAAACTACAGGGGACGAGCTCAATTGAAATGTGTAGTTTTATTCAAGGAACAGCTACTGCGGTAGCTGTAGCGGTAGCTGTTGTGTGTTAAGTGTGTACCTGTCGAGCACAGAAGCTGTGGTTTACTAAAGAAGTTGAATGTCTTGTCAAGAGGAAGAAGGCTCAGTTAGGGTGTTTGAGTTGTACATTAGCCAGGAAAGACCTAAAGAGAGCTAAGAAAAGCCAGTAGGGGAGATGAGAAATCATTAGCAGGTAGGATCAAGTAAAACCCTAAAGCTTTATATAGGTATGTCAGGAATAAAAGAATGACCCTAATCTTTCTGTAGTTGATCAAGGATAGTAGTGGGAAGTTGTGCATGGAGTCTGAAGAAATAGAGGAAGCGCTAAATAAATGTCTTCAGTGTGAATACTGACCAAAAAAAGCCAGAGAATGCTGGGGTACAGGCAATGAGTCTAGATGGAATTGAGGCTCACAAGGAGGTGTCAGCATTTCTGGAAAGTGTGAAAATAAGCCCCCTGTGCCAGATGGGATTTGTCCTAGGATTCTCTGAGAAGCTAGGGAAGAGATTGTAGAGCCTTTGGCTTTGATCTTTTTGTTGTCATTGTTGACAGGAATAGTGCCAGAAGACTGGAGGATAGGCAATGTTGTCCACTTCTCCAAGGAGGAGAGTAGGGACAACCCTGGTAATTATAGACCAGTGAGCCTTACTTCGGTTGTGGGTAAAGTGTTGGATAAAGAGAGGATTTATAACCATCTAGAGAGGAATAATTTGATTAGGGATAGACAATACAGTTTTGTGAAGAGTACGTCATGCCTCCAACCTTTTTATTGGGTTCTTTGAGAAGGTGCCCAAATAGTGGATGAGGGTAAAGTGGTTGATGTGATGCATATGGATTTCAACAATAAGGTGCTTGATAAGGTTTCCCATTGTAGGCTATTGCACAAAATATGAAGGCATGGGATTGAGGGTGATTTTAGCAGTTTGGATGAGGAGTTGGCTAGCTGAAAGAAGTCAGGGTGGTGGTTAATGGGAAATGATTTATCCTGGAGTTCAGTTACTAGTGGTATACCGCAAGGATCTCTTTTGGGTCCACTGCTATTTTGTCTTTTATCATTGATCTGAATGAGTGTGAAGAAGGATGTGTTAGTAAATTTGCAGATGACACCCAAGCTTCGTGGAGTTGTGGATTATACTGAAGGTGCAAGTTACAGAGGGACATGGATAAGCTGCAGAGCTGGGCTGAGAGGTGGCAAATGGAGTTTAATTGTGGGAAAGTGTGAGATGATTCACTTTGGAAGGAATAACCGGAATGCAGAGTATTGGGCTAATGGTAAGATTCTTGGTAGTGTAGATGAGCAGAGAGATCTTGGTGTTCATATACGTAGATCCTTAAAAATTGCGACACAAGTTGATGAGTTTAAGAAGGCATAAGGTATATTAGCTTTTATTGATCAGAGGGATTAAATTTTGGTGCCATGAGATCATGCTGTAGCTGTTCAAAACTGTGGTGCAGCCGCACTTGAAGTATTGTGTACGGTTCTGGTCACTGCATTATAATAAGGATGTGGAAGCTTTGGAAAGGCTTCAGAGGAGATGTAATAGGATGTTGCTTGGTATGGAGGGAAGCTCGTATGTGGAAGGGTTGAGGTACTTGAGGTTGTTTTTGTTCGAGGGAAGGTAGAGAAGTGACTTAATTGAGACATAAGGTAACCGGGGGTTAGAGGAGGTAGATAGCGAGAGCTTGTTTCCTCTAGTGATGGCTAGAATGAGGCGTCCTAGATTTAACTTGAAGTGGGATAGATGTCAGAGGGAGTTTCTTTATTCAGTAGTAGGGGTGTGGAAGCCATGGTTGCAACAGTAGACTCTCCAACTTTAAAGGCATTTAAATGGTCATTGGATAAATGTTGATGAAAATAAAATAAGATAGGATAGATGGGTTTCAGATTGCAGACCTATAGAACCACAACATCCAGGGCCGAAGGGCCTGTGCTGTGTTGTAATGTTCTATGTTCTAACTGGAGAAGTGAGCCGAGAAATGGCACATGGAGTTGAATATAGATAAGTGTAGCTGTTGCATTTTGGAAAGTCAAGTGCAAGTGGGAGTTTCTGGTCGGGCACTAAGGAGTGTAGTGGAATAGAAAGACCTCTTGGTGTTCAGGTGCACATTTCTCTGAAAGTGGAGTCAGACCAGGCAGTGAAGGCAGCTTTTGGCACACTGGCCTTCAGCTAGGGCACAGTATAGAAGTTGGGAATTTGTTGCAGTTGTACAGAATGTTGGTGTTCAGTTTTGGTCGCCTTGCTATAGAAAGGATGTTACTAAACTGGAAAGAATGCAGAAGAAATTTACAAGGATGTTGCCAGGGCTCGACAATCTGAAGTTGAGGTTTCGTCAAGTTAACACTAATTTTCTTTTAGAGCATAGGAGACTGAGGGGAGGATCTTTTTATTAGAGGCATATAACCTCATGAGAGGCATGGATAGAATGATTGCACTTACTAACCACCCGACTGCACTCTCAACACTGCACTCAGTCTTTTCCCTCAGGTTGGGGAGCCGAGGGGAAAATGCATGGGAACCTGAGGGACAAGGTTTTTTAAGCAGGATGGTATCCAAGTGGGATGAAAAGGTGAAAGTGAGGACTCTAGATCCTGGAGATTTAGAGTCCAGGTTAGTGTGGTGCTGGAAATGCAGAGGTCAGGCAGCATCAGAGGAATAGAAAAATCGACATTTCGGGCAGGAGCACTTCATTAGGAATGAGGCTGGAAGCCTCTGAAGTGGAGAGATAAATGGAGGGGTGGGATTAGGGAGAAGCTGGGAGTTCAATAGGTGGATGGAAGAAGGGGTAAAGCTGATAGGGTGGAGCGGATAGGTGGGACATGTCATCATGAGGATGGTGCTAAGCTGGAAGTTAGGAACTGGGGTAAGGTGTGAGGGGAAATGATGCCCTGGGGTTGAAGGGTTCTGAGGCAGAACGGCTTTTTGCCCGAAATGTTGTGTCTCTGGACTCTAATCTCCAGCATCTGCAGTCCTCACCTTTTTGCCTTGTTTAGATGCATTAGTCGGGGGTAAATGTAAGGTATGGGAATGGGTCTGGGTAGGTTATTCTTCGGAGGATTGGTGTGAACTTGGGCTGAAGGACGTGTTTACATACTGTAGGGAATCTAATCTAAACCTCACTTGATACTAAACTACCTTGGTTCCTGTTTTTTAATTATAGGACCATCCCTCAAGGGGGTGGTGGTGGTGGTTCAGGTGTTTGAAATGGCGGCAGGAGTGCCTGTGCAGGCCATTTGCTTCAGAGTTTGGTGCTAGAACCAAGGAAATGGTCCAGTATTGGTGCAATGCATGATCAAGTTTTGGTAGTTGAGGTAGTCCTGAGCAAACGTATAGATCATCTGAAAGCTGTTGCTGCACAAACAGGGCAGGAAAGCTGTCCAAAACCATGGGTTCACACCTCGTCTAGCATAGAAGAAACCTCTAGAGACTGAAATGGATGCAGTCTCGATTCGCTCAAGCGCGTGCTTGCTAAACATGCCCCAGAACACCCTACAAGGGAGAGAACAGGCCTATAATCTCTGGCTTTGGCAGTTTCGAGATGTAATGATCGGAACCAGGGCCATGTGAATCTCATTGACTGAGACCCTTGATTTTGACTCCGGTTAACAACCCCAATTGGGGAGCCCTGCCTGCTAGAGACAGGAGGTGCAGAGGGTTGTCTCCTTCTAGGGAATTGGATATGTAAATAAAGCTGAAAATGTGTTGCTGGTTAAAGCATTCCTGATGAAGGGCTCTGGCCCGAAATGTCGAATTTCCTGTTCCTTGGATGCTGCCTAACCTGCTGTGCTTTAACCAGCAACACATTTTCAGCTCTGATCTCCAGCATCTGCAGACCTCACTTTTTACATGTAAATAAAGCTGGATGTGACAGGATCCCAGCCTCTGTGTGGTTATTTCAGATCTAGATTGATTTACACATGATGTAGACTTGTTCCAATTAAGTAACATTTCACTAATTTAACCCTCTAAAATTGGCATAGGTTCAAATGGAGCTAACCCTTACTGGTGGACCCAGCAATCTGTATGTGGGCTATCACAATGTCAGTACATTTACAAAATAGGATTCTTATCCTGTTCCATCTTTTGAAAGCCTATTCAGAAGGTAAAAGCTTTGGACTTAGAGGATATTGGCAGGCTCTCCTTTGGCTTTTGTGACACCAAATGGACTCTACCAGATTAAATTCATGCCATTTTAATATGAAGAATGTGCCAACTACATGAGAATTCTGGGTAATCACAGACTGAGGATGGAGAAATTTCTGGCTGTAACAGGCAATTTCTTTTAGGTGTTCGAGATGGTTTTCTCTATTTCCAGGAGCAGCAATTACTGTTTTGTATACTATTGTACTGCATTGGTTTGGAACTTTAGGAGAAAAAAAGTCAAAACAACATCACTTGTAAAAGGGAGAGGCACAGATAAAAGCAGCACATGGTCAATCAGTGCACAGGAGAAAGAGGAAAAAAACCCACATTGCTTCCTGACGCAGCTGTGAACCTGCACAGTTACTACCTTTTTTGCTGTTTTGAATTAATGTGTTGCTGGACAACTGAATGTGTCTGGGAAAACTTAACAACATGAAATTCTCAACTGATCTTGGAACCTGTTTTGGAGAGGTTACAGCACAAAACCAGATGTGAAGAGTTTGGTATGGTCTTAAAGTCTGCAGTAGTGAGTAGAGTGGGTTCTTGATTGTTTTATGGAGATATCTCATGGTAATTATTTTTAAGTTTTAATCAAAAGTACTAAGTTAGCCTGGAGCAATATTTTTTGTAGAGGAATAAGACAGTGCTATTTTCTGTCTGTAGATTGAAAGAAGCAAAAGTGACCTTTAGTAGAGTAATTTGCTTTTGTCTGATGTGGGAGTTTCGAAAATTTGTTACTAAGGATTATATCTGCATAAATGCTGTTGGTTGAGAATCCTATCCGATCGAATGGATTGGTTGGAGAGACAGAAGCAATGAGGAATTTGCAAGAGCAAGGGGCTGTGATGGATGGTGGTTATAGCAAGGGAGAAAAGCTGCAGATAGCCACCTAGATGGATTTACTCCCAAAAAAAGGTAAGAAGTAGGCAGGTAGTGCAGACATCTTCTGTTGCAATACCCATTTCAAACAAGTATGTTGTGCTGGAAAATGTGGTGGCTTCTCAAGGGAATGTAGCATGAACAGCCAAGTTTCTGGTATCAAGATTGGCTCTGATGCAATGCGGGGTGTGTCGGGTTCAAAGAGATCAAATTGCATTATGGGACTCTGTAGTCAGAGACACAGATGTTTCTGTGGCCAGCAGTGAAAGATAGAATGGTGTGTTGTCTCCCTGGTGCCAGGATCAAGGATGTCTTGGAGGGTGCAGAATGCCTTCAAAACAGGAGGGGGCTCAGCAGGAGGTCACTGTATACCTTGGAACTAATGATATAGGAAGGGGAAAGGATTAGATTCTGAAGGGCGAATATACTGTTAGGCAGGAATTTTAAAAAGGTGGTCTTCCAATCTGGATTACTCCTGGTGCTGTGAGCTAGTGAAGGTAGGAATAGGAGGATAGAGCAGATAAATGCATGGCTGAGGAGCTGGTGTATTGGAGAAGGATTCAATTTTTGGATCATTGGAATCTGTTCTGGGGTAGAAATGACTTGTACAAGAAGGACAGATTTGCACCTGAATTAGCTGGAGCTGCTCAGGAGGGTTTGAACTAGTAAGGTGGTGGAAGGTGGGACCCAAGGAGATAGCGAGGGAAGAGATTAACCTGAGACTGGTACATTTTGAGAAAGGAATAGCGTGAAACTGTCTGGGCAAGCAGGGACAGCAGAGAAGAAGGTAGGACTGATAAATTAAACTGCATTTATTTCAATGCAAGAGGCTTAATGGGGAAGGAAGATGAACTCTGGGCATAGTTAGAACATTGGGACTGGGATATCATAGCAATTACAGAATGTGGCTCAGGAATATACAGGATTGGCAGCTGAATGTTCCAGGATACAAATGCTCCAAGAAGGACTGAAAGGGGGCAAGAGAGGAAGGGAAGTGGTGTTTTTGATAAGGGATACCATTATGACTGTACTGAGGGAGAATATTCCTGGTAATACATACCAGGGAAGTTATTTGAGTGGAAGTGAGAAACATAGGGATGATCACCTTTTATTGGGATTGTATCATAGACCCCCCCCCCCCCCCCCCCGCCTTCACAATAGTCAGTGGGAAATTTTGAGAAATAAATTGAGGAGATCTGTTATCTGGAAGAATAATAGGGTGGTTATGGTAGAGGATTTTAACTTTCTAAACGTAGACTGGGACAGCCATAGTGTTAAGTGTTTAGATGGAGAAGAATTTGTGTGTACAAGGAAATTTTCTGATTCAGTATGTGGATGTATCTACTAGAGAAGAACTTGACTGACTCATAGGAAATAAGGCAGGGCAGGTGACTAGGTTGTCAGTGGCGGAGCACTTTGGGGCCAGCAACCATAATTCTAGTTTTAGTTTTAAAATAGTGATTAGAAAAGGGTAGACCAGATTTAAAAGTTGAAGTTCTAAATTGGAGGAAGGCTAATTCTGCTGGTATTAGGCAAGAACTTTCTAAAGCTGATTGAGGGCAGATGTTCACAGGTAAAGGGACGGCTGGAAAATGGGTAGTCTTCAGGCCTGACCTAATGAGAGTCCAGAGAAAGTGTATTCCTGTTAGGGTGAAAGGAAAGGCTGGTAGGTGTCGGGAATGCTGGATGACTAAATAAATTGAAGGGTTTGGTTAAGAAAAAGGATTCTTTTTAAGTATAAAGGTGGTAAGAGTATACTCGAGGGAATTCAGGAGAGCAAGAAGGGGACATGAAAGAGCTTTGGTAAATAGGGTTAAAGAGAATCCAAAGGGTTTTTACAAGTACTTTAAAGACAAACTGGTAACTAGGGAGAAAATAGGGCTCCTTAAAGATCAGCAAGGTGTCCTTTGTATGGAGCTGCAGGAGATGGGAGTGATACTAAAAAAGTATTTTGCATCAGTGTTTTCTGTGAAGGACATTAAGACATAGAATGGAGGGAAATAGATGGTGACATCTTGGGGAAAAAAAATGTCCAATATTACAGAAGAGGAGATGCTGGATGTCTTGAAACTCTTAAGTGGATAAATCCCCAGAACCTGATCAGGCATACCCTAGAACTGTGGGAAGCTCGGGTAGTGATTAGGCTCCTTGCTGAGATATTTGTATCATCGATAATCACAAGTGAAGTGCCAGAATACTGGAAGTTGGCTAGTGTGATGCCGCTATTTCAGAAAGGTGATAAGCATAAGCCAGGGAATTGTAGACCAGTGAGCCTGACGTTGGTGGTGGGCAAATTGTTGGAGGGAATCCTGAGGGATAGGGTTAAGGATAGTCGTCATGGCTTTGAGTGGGAAATCATGTCTTTCAAAGTTGATTTTTGTTTTTTTTAAGAAGTAACAAAGAGGATTTGATATGGGCAGAGCAGTAAACTTATCTATATGGACTTCAGTAAGGTGTTTGACAAGGGTACCCATGAGAGACTGGTTAGATCTCCTTGAATACAGGGAGAGCTAGCCATTTGGATACAGAACTGGCTCGGAGGTAGAAGACAGAGGGTGGTGGTGGAGGGTTGTCTTTCGGACTGGAGGCCTGTGACCAGTGGAGTGCCACAAAAATTGGTGTTGGGTCTACTACTACTTCATAAATGATTTGGATGTGAGCATAAGAGGTATAGTTAGTAAGTTTGCAGATGACACCAAAATTGGAGGTATGGTGATCAGCGAAGAAGGTTACCTCTGGTTACGATGGGATCTTAATCAAATGGGCCAATTGACTGAGTCGCAGATGGAGTTTAATTTAGATAACCATGAGGTGCTGCATTTTGGGAAAGCAAATCTTATCAGGACTTAGACACTTAATGGTAAGGTCCGAGGGAGTGTTGCTGAACAAAGAGACCTTGGAGTGCAGGTTCATAGCTCCTTGAAAGTGGAGTCGCAGGTAGATTGCAAACGCTTTCTTCACTATCCTATGCTTTCCTTTATTGGTCAGAGTATTGAGTACAGGCATTGGGAGGTCATGTTCCGGCTGTACAGGACATTGGTTAGGCCACTGTTGGAATATTGCGTGCAATTCTGGTCGTCTTCCTATCAGAAAGATGTTGTAAAGCTTGAAAGGGTTCAGAAAAGAATTACAAGGATTTTGCCAGGGTTGGAGGATTTGAGCTACAGGGAGAAGTGAATAGGCGGAGCTGTTTTTCTCTGGAGCGTCTGAGGCTGAGGGCTGACCTCCTAGAGGTTTATAAAAAAAGGGGCATAGAGTGGGGAGTCCAGAACTAGAGGGCATAGGTTTAGAGTGAGAGGGGAAAGATTTAAGAGACCCAAAGGGGCAACTTTTTCACTCACGGTGATATGTGTGTGGAGTGAGCTGCCAGAGGAAGTGTTGGAGGCTAGAACAATTGCAACATTTATAAGGCATCTGGATGGGTATATGAATAAGAATATTTTGGAGAGATATGCGATAAGTGCTGGCAGATGGGTTGGGATATCTGGTCGGCATAGACGAGAGGTTACGATCAGTATCTTAAATTTGTCTCCGATACATATGTTGCCAGTAATGTTGAAATGCTGCAACACCAACATCAAATGCAAGGTCTATCAAATGGTGGAAAATTGTTTGTTGAATAGGTCTCTATCTTCTTGCAGAAGTACATCACTGACATATAAGTCACTCACATCGATAGTTAAGAGCCAGAGTCATGGACTTGTTCAGCGTAGAACTGAAGGGTCTGTTTCCATGCTGTTTATCTGACTCTATATACATTTCAAAGCCTACCCAATAAGGTCACTTTGGGATTCCCCAATTTTATTTTCAGTTGTGGGATGAATGTCACTGGCCGGGCAATATTACTGCTCAATCTGCAATGCCCAATCATATGTTGCTGTAGGTCTAGTCTTCCTATAATGTGATGACCAGTACTCCGTACAGTACTCTGGCTGATGCTGAACAAATTAAGAACCTCTAATAAATGTACTCTGTTTGTGCTCTGCATCAGTGATGTCCAAAGTTTCCTCCCTGCAGCTCCCCACCTTTCTTTTCTCCTTTCTTAAGACACTCCTTTCAAACTTTGACATTTTTGGCACAGTTTAATGATTTGTCATATCTTAATTTGAGTCCTGTGTCTCTTGAAATACTTTATTAAAGGTGCCACATAAATCTAATTGTCTAACAACACTGCCATTTGGCATCGCATTTAAATGGTGAAAGTCAATCTAGTTTAACAGCTCCAACTTCAAATTTGTAATGTAGGGCCATGTGTAACCTGTGGAATTGTTCAGTGTGGCAGGAATTATTTTTTTCATCTACCTAAAGGGTGTGCACTACTGATGTTTCTTCATTGTGACCTATCAGTGATTATATCCACTGAGCCATTTTGTGGATACAGGAAAATATAGCAGGGTAACAACAACAGCAAGAAAATTAATGACTGTTTAATCTGTTTCAATGATGTTGGTCAAGGTGGGAATGTTGGGTCGGATAAAAACTCAAGAATGCTGTGCCAGGGAATCTGTAGTACACGTGAATAGGCATAAAAGACTTTTTTGATTTTATTCTGTTTTCAATGAACCAATCTTGATGCCTGTTGCTAAAGCCAAGCTCTTTTTTTTTTTGGGAGCATACTGTAATTCCTTGGGATTCAAGTTATTTTTGTGTCCATTTTCACATAGTATATGGATAACTTTCTCTTCCTTAATATCTGTTGGACTTTATTATCTTAAGACACTTCTGAACCTTCAAACCTTGGAGACATCTCTAGGACAGATCTTGATATCTAGCTTTTAAATGATTTCCAGGAAGGCACTGGTGTACTCTATTAGTGCTGGACTAGGTAACCATAGAATCCCTACAGTATGGAAAGTGGCCATTGGGCTCAACAAGTCCACACAGACCTTTTTTTTTGAAAAGTAATCCACTTAGACTCGTTCTCCTACCCTATTATTCTACACTTACCTCTGACAAATGCACCTAACCTACACATCCCTGAACACTGTGGGGCAATTTAGCATGGATAATTCACCTAACCTGCACATCTTTTGAATATTGGGAGGAAACCGGAGCTGCTGGAAGAAACCCACTCCCAGACACTGGGAGAATGTGCAAACTCCACACAGTTACCTGAGGCTGGAATCGAACCTGGATCTCTGGTGCTGTGAGCCACTATCCCACCACAGCAGTTTGTGGAAGTTGAAATCAATAATCATGATATCTGGAATTTAAGTCTACATTAAATCATTGTATGCTTTTTAGACAAACAAATCAACATTATCCTTTTTTTAGGGTAGGTAATTCTTATCTGGTCTGACCTACATGTGACTTCAGACCCACAGCAATGGTGACTCTTAACTGCCCTGTTGAAATGATGTTTCAATTGCTATAAAGTCTCTCACAACTGGATGCTCAGCCTAGGCAGTGGAAACAATAGCACTGCTGTGAAATCATCTTTGTTAAATTTTGGTACTAGCCATCAAATTAAGAGTTGTCACAAACTAGTTGTAGTCATTTGGAATCATACCTTAAGACACTATACCCAGAGATGGCGATAGTGGTATCTCCTGTCCCACCAGCAGAACAAATGCAGCAGATGGTACACAGTCAGATGGGAACTGCCCTTTCAATCCTCAACACGGTTTTAGGACAAACGTGGGCAATACAACCTCCTGTCGATCACAATGTTCTGTCTTCCTGGAGCTGATTGTATTGATGCTCCTAATTATTGCATGTTGCTCGGAGGAAACAGAGGGTGGCAAGGGCACAGGATGTACTTTCGGGTTAGGGATTTCAACATCCACTAGGAATTCCTCAGCAGCATCACTACCCATCACACTGGCTTTTAAAAGATTAGACTGGACTAAACTTCTAGACGGGGTCTGTGGCAGATGGTATGAGGATAATCCATTTTTTAAACTCATTGCTTTCAATCTGCCAATAGCAGATACAGCTGTATGTGACCAGTATCAGTACAACTGACCGTCTCTCACTCTTGTGGAGACAAAAGTTTTGTCTTTGTGTTGACAATACCTTGCATCATTTTATATGGCACTTTTTTTTATTATATAAAAATGGGATAGATTCCAAACCTGTCTGGTAATCTGATGTGCCAAGAACCACTAGCAGCAGCAGAAGAATCATACTCCAACACAATCTACAACCTCGTGGCCTGTTATTTTTTCCACTCTACCATTGTCATTGAGCCAGGGTTGATTACCATTGCCATCAAGCCAGGAGAAGTTCAGGAGAGCATGCTCGGAGCAGCAGCAAACATTCCTAAAAATGAGTGGTCAACCTGGTTTTAACAAAAACAGAGGGAGACATAAGCAATTTTCCCCATCAACTAGTCAAAATCTAAATTCTGTAGTCCTGCCACATCCAGTTGTGAATGGTAGTGAACAGTTAAACAACTTGCTGGAGGAAGACTCTACAAATATATCTCAACAATGATGGAGCCCAGTGCGTCAGTGGAAAATTTACAACTCCTTTTTAACCAGGAGTGTTGTGGGCTCCTCCAGAGGTCCCTGCAACACAGATGCCAGTTCTCGGCCAATTTGATTCGTTTCTATCAGATGTCAAGAAACAGCTGTGGGTACTGACAATAGTACTGAAGATGCGCCAAAACTTCCTGCACCCTGAGCCAAGCTGTTCCAATACAACTACGATGTGACATCTACTTAACAATCTCTAGACGATTGTCTGGTATCTCCTGTAAAAACAAACTACCATCCATCCACTCTTGATTATCAGTGATGGAAGATCTAATCAACAGTGCTATCATGCAGCACTTGCTTAGTCACCTGTTCTCTCACCTACTCGCACAGTTTGGGTTCTAGCATAGCTCCCAACCTCATTTACAGCAATGGTTCAAATATATACTGAATTTGAGTAGCAGTAAGAATGCTGTCCTAACTATCAAAGCCACATTTGACAATGGTATCTGAGAGCTGTAGCAAATTCTGACACCTAAGGAAGATGGTCGGCATTGTTATAGGTCAGTCGCCTCCAACTCCAGGACAAGTCAGGACTATGATGGAAACCCTTCACCATCCCCATCTCCACCCCACCATTGCTTTTCCTGCTTTGAAAATATGAATGTTCGTAACTTTTATGCTTGAAAATTTTTTTTAAAAACTGCTTAGAACCACCAGTCCTGATCTATTCTTAGACCTCTTTTTTTTTAAAATACCTGGTGATCTGCAAGAATTCTTGCATCAAAGTTATCAAGGGTAATTAACTTGCTTGTCTTTGTCTTTTCTGACTGACGTCATTT
Organism: Hemiscyllium ocellatum; assembly: GCF_020745735.1. NCBI lineage: Eukaryota > Metazoa > Chordata > Chondrichthyes > Orectolobiformes > Hemiscylliidae > Hemiscyllium > Hemiscyllium ocellatum. The sequence continues at coordinate 72,853,783 of NC_083410.1, forward strand.
ACAAAATACCGTGCAAGGACTGTAGCAAGCACTACATTGGACAAACAGGCAGAAAACTAGCCACCAGGATACATGAGCACCAACTAGCCACAAAAAGACATGACCCTCTCTTGATGAGAAAGGACACCACTTCGACTGGGACAACATATCCATCCTAGGACAAGCCAAACAAGGACATGCACAAGAATTCCTAGAAGCATGGCACTTCAACCAGAACTCTTTTATCAACAAACACATCGTGTTAGACACCATCTACCACCCCCTGAGAAAAGGAACAAGTGACTTCACCACAGGAAATGACATCAACCCAAAGAAACACAAATAGAAAGCAGGAATTCTCAGCTTTGCTTCGCTTGAGGCCCACTGAAGATGTTACCTAGTAAAGTAATGAAACGTCTGGAAATGAACCTCCAAGCTCAACCTGAGCTACAAATCTTCTCCAAACTCGCTAATTTATACGATGTATTGCAGAAATTTACCAAAGGTCCTCAGACAGCACTTTCCAGATGCACAGCCACTTCCACCTAGAAGGACAAGGGCAGTAGATATATGGAAACACCACTACCTGCAACTTTGCTCCATGCCGCTTGCTGTCCTGACTCTGAAATACATGATTTATTTAGTGTCTACCTACAGTACCCATTCTTCAAAATACCCATGTATTCAAAAAGAATGTAATCCCAATGAACACAGTCCACAGATTTCTCAGCAACAAACCCAAAAAAGCAGACATAACTCACCCAGAAATCCTAGCTACTCTCCCCTACATCAAAGGCACCTCTGAAATGACTGCCAGACTACTCCGATCCCTTGGCATCATGGTAACCCACAAACCCACCAACACTCTATAATAGCAGCTAATGAACTTGAAAGATCCTATACAGACAACAAGCAAAACTAACGTCATTTACAAAATACCGTGCAAGGAACGTAACAAACACGACAGTGGACAAACAGGCAGAAAGCTAGCAACCAGAATACATGAACATCAACTAGCCACAAAATGTGTGACCCTTTCTCACTAGTATCCTTACGTACCACTTCAACTGGGACGACACATCTATTCTAGGACAAACCCAACAGAGACACTCTCTAATTCCTAGAGTGCCAGTTGGAATGCCATGCTTCTATCAACAAACAGAGTTGGTCCCCATCTACCACTCCCAACCCCTGAAAAAAAGGAAATGATGTCACCACAGGAAACAACATCAACCCAAAGAAACCCAAACAATTGAATAGAAAGCAGAAATTATCAGCAGTGCTTTGTCCAGAGGTCCACTGAAGATGTTACCTAGTAGGGCAATGAAACATCTGAAAACGAACCTTCCAGCTCAGTGAATTTGAAGTATTAAGTTACCCCTCCTTTGGAGTCAATAATCAATTTCCTTGCCACTAATGTTAGACTAATTGTGTCATACAGCATGGAAATCGACCCTTTGGTCCCAGCAATCCACCCAGCCATGTTCCCAAACAAAACTACTCCCACCTGTCCTGTACTTGGCCCATTTCCCCCAAACCTTTTTTCTCATGAAGTTATCCATATGTCTTTTAAATATTGTATCTGCATCCACTAAATTCTCTGGCAGTACATTCTGCACACAAACAACTTTTTTAAGAAAGAAAATTGTTACTCTGTCCTCTTTCAACCTTTCATCTTAAAATTATGTAGAGTCATAGAGATGTACAGCACAGAAACAGACCCTTTTGGTCCAACCCGTCCAGGCTGACCAGATATGCCAACCCAATCTAGTCCCACCTGTCAGCACTGTACCATATTCTTCCAAACCCTTCCTATTCATGTACCCATCCAAATGCCTCTTAAATGTTGTAATTGTACTAGCCTCCTCCGCTTCCTCTGGCAGCTCATTCCATAAACGTGACACCTCTGTGTGGAAAAAGTTGCCCCATAGGTCCCTTTACATCTTTCTCCCCCACCTCGCCCTAAACCTATGCCCTCTAGTTCCGGACTTTTTCCTGTAGTGTTGAATTCCCCTACTTGAGGGAAAAGACCTTGATCTATGCTCCTCATGATTTTATAAGCCTCCATAGGGAACCTCTCCACTTCCTATGCTCCAGCAGGGAACAAAGTCCCAGATATCCAGTATTTTTATATCTCAAATCCTTCATTCCTTCTAACATTCTTCTAGTAAATCTTTTTTGAACCCCCCCCCCCCCCCCCCCTCCAGTTTAAAAACATCCTTCCTATGACAGGGTGACGAGGGTTGGCCTTGCTTTCCTCTTTCGTACTGCTTAAAAAGCAGCATGTGCAATTTTGTACTCCTACAGGGGTGTCTCCTGACCCTAGGAATTTTTGAAAGATTGTAGCTAGGGTAGCTAAAATGTGATATCTATCTTTAGTGCCTCCTTTTTGGATGCAAACCATCAGGTTCTGGAGATTTGTCAATTTTCTTTTAGTTCTATTAATTTTCTCAATGTTTTCCTTAATTTTAATTTATTCAGTCCCTGTCCCTAATCCACTATTGAATTCCTCAGGACTTCTCCAAGCTCTCTTCAGTATTTACAGTAGAAAAGAAGCAAAGCAATTATTCAAAACATTTGCCATTTTCCCCATAGTCATTAACAATATTCCCACTTTTTAGTGGGCCAACATTGTTCCTGATTACTTAAAATTGCTGATTGATTTTTGTCCCTTGCAAGTTCCCGATTGTAATCAGTTTTCAGTAGCTCTTGTTAGCTTCTTTGTGACCCTATGATTTTTTATTTTTTTCATCTGGCAACATCTGTGCTGGCTTTTTTTTTTTGCTTTTAAGCTCTTTAGGTTTATGCTTTGCCTATCTCTTTTAGTTGTCTGTAGCTTTTTTCCTCTGGTAAGTGAAACATTTTTTTCTTTAAGAACTGGTTTTGTATTGGTTTAAATGTTTATGATTTAGGGGTGCCAGTGTTGGACTGGGTAGATAGTTACCTGGTGGAGTATAATCTGGTGTTATGCAAATTTTTTCTTGTAAATGTTTTAAGTGTCCATCTTGGTTCTTCATTTTTAACCATCTACAGATTTTCTCAGTTTACTGTAGACAGTCTTTGTCTCATCAGACATTGGCCGAAATCTAAAATTTCTGGTAGTTGATTCATGATTTTTGCATTCAAACACTACATTGAACTCTATCAACTTATCATCACAGTTTGATAGTAACCTAACTGCACATGAATAATCTAAGTAAATCTGGTTCATGACTCATTAAGAAATCCAATATATCATTTCTCCCCTTGTGTCCAGGACACGTTGCTGTAGGAAAATATCCCAAATGTACTCTTTAAAAATTCACCACCTTTTACTGACAGGTGCTTAACTGCCTCTCCCTATCTATCAAAGTTAGAATCCCTATTAATACTACTCTGCCTTTGCACATAACTAACTTCTACATTTGTGCTATTAAGCACTTAATGCTGCTACCGGGGTTTTATACATACCATTTATTATTTTGTTCTTCCTCAGTTCCACCCTTAAGGTCTCTACTGGACGCTTCCCTTATATCCCCTCACTATTTGAAGTGGTTTTGTTTCTGAATCTTTCAGTTTTGAATTAGTAAGGCCACTGCATCCTCCCTAGGTAAAAACAATGACTGCAGATGCTGGAAACCAGATTCTGGATTAGTGGTGCTGAAAGAGAACAGCAGTTCAGGCAGCATCCGAGGAGTAGTAAAATCGACGTTTTGAGCAAAAAGCATTGCATCCTCCCTGCCTTTTTCCCCTGTCCCTCCTATACACTTTTTATCTGGTATATTTAGTTCCCAGTCCTGACTATAAAACAGCCATGTCTCTGCAATGGCTACAATATCATAACTTCCAATTTGAATTTGTGCCTGCAGCTCAATTAATTTATTCTTGTACTCCATGCTTGTGGGGTTCTGTTTTTTGGGTCATATCCTCTAACCTGTCTCTCAGCACCTGATGCTTTCTTCAACTATTTTATTATTAAACAATGTTATTTAATTTTGCCATTCTATGCCATACCTGAAGTCGGGTTCCTGTCTGTTTCTTTAGTCTGTTCTATTTTCTTTCGAAGCTATATTGACTTGCCTCAAGTCTACCCCCATTATACTAGGTTTGAAGTTCTTGTGACTGCCATATCTGTCTTTTCCACTAGGACGTTGGTCCCAGATCAGTTCAGGTGAAGCCTGTCCCAAATAGACAGTTACTATTTGTCCCAATACTGAGGCCAGTATGCCATGCAATAGAATATCTCTTACCTGTACCACTCCTCATACTTGCCTAATTTTCTTATGTCAATTTTCACATGGCTCAGGTAAGAATACAGAGATTATAAGCCTTGAGGTCCAGTTCTCAAATTTTGTTCCTAATTCTTGATATTCCACACACTGACCTCTTGCCTACTCTTCCCTATGTTATTGGTGCCAACATGGGACCTGATATTCCGCCTTTTACTCCAGTATCATTTAAGGCCATTGAAATTTTCCTTACCTTGGCATTAGGTAGGCAACGCCATACAGATACTCAGTCCTGTTTTACAAAGGTTGCTATTTGAACCCTTAATTATAGAATCCCTTGGTATTGCCACTTTTTTTTTCTTTTTGCTCCCCTGCTTCAGTGGCCTCCTGTACCCAGGTGCATGTTGAATTTGCTCATCCTCCATATTAACTTGTTCCTCATCCACACAGGGAGCAAGTACACTACCTGCTGGACAAGGTTAAAGCTGAGGTTCTTCCAATGTTTAATTTCAGGATCCCTCTACTCTCATCGCTCATTGTCACTCTCACTATTTCTTGTCCTTGATTACTGGCTACGTTTGAAGTACTTAACTTATGAAGGGTGACTACTTGAACAATTTCAGGCTACTCTATTCTGCACGATGTGTTCCAAGGTCTGAAACTCAGTTTCCAACTCATCAGTTCTGAACCAGCATTCTTCAAGCAACCAATGCTTGCTACAGTTGGGTAACGAAGAGCCACAATAGGGTCCTGCAGGTACAACACCTCACCTGGCCCTACATCTGTACTTTTCCAATTGTATGTATGTGGGTTTTTTTTCTATTTCTCTCCTAGTTTTTTTTATTTAGAAGAAAGTACACTCTCTGTCCCTGCTTAGAAACTTTAGTGATCTGTACACCAGAACACCTAGATATCTCTACAACTCTGTCATCTCCATTTTAGCTATACTCCACATTTTCATTCTTGCTGCCAAAAGAAGCAATATACAGTTTTTCCTACACTATCCTTCTGCTATATTTTACACTCACCTTTTCTCAAAATATGTCTGCAACTACCATCCATAATCTTCAACATGAATTTCTACATCAGTTAGTAACTAAATTTTTGGTTAACATGTCATCTCTTCCAATTCAATAAATTTTAAAGCAAAACATATTAGAGACCTCACCACAGACACCTGTGGAACTCTACTTATATCCTGCCAATTGGGTAATAACCCCTGATTTCAATCAGCCAGCCAGCTTTCTATCACTGCTAATGTTGTTCACTACGTTTTACGAGCAAAGACTGGTACAGTGCCAAGACTGACATTTCTAAACTAAAATCCTTTTACATCTGCACAGTCTGTATCACTGTTCCCTGACTACTCACGTATCTGTTAAGGCACCTCTTGCTATTAATCTGCCTCCACCACCTCTGGCGCATTCCAGGAACTTGCCACTTTTTTATGAAGAAACCCCTTGCCCCTCATCTTTTTAAACCAACTCTTTCTTTCTTAACTTTAAACCCATGTCCCCATATATTTGACATTTCTATCTGGTGGAAAAAGGCTCTTGACTTATCCATTCTATCCATGCCCCTCAATTTTGTAAAATTCTATCTTCAATGCTTAAGTGAAAATGAACCAAGTTTGTCTAATCTCTCCTCAAAAAATACCCTCCAAATCAAGCAGCATCCTGGTAAACCATTTCTGCACCTTTTGCAAAGCCTCTTGATCCTTCTGGTAATGTGATAACTAGAACTCTGTATAATGTTCCAAATGTGGCCTAGCAGAAGTTTTAAACAGCTGTGACATGAATTGCCATGATTTTATACTCTGCCCTGATAAAGGCTATATACCTTTTTGACCACCTTACCTATTTGTGTTGCCACTTCCAGGGAACTGTGGACTTGCACACCAATGTTCCTCTTTATGTAAATACTTCTAAGTGTTCTACCATTTACTGAAGAAAGGCTTATGCCCGAAACATTGATTCTCCTGCTCCTTGGATGCTGCCTGATCTACGCTTTTCCAACAACGCATTTTTCAGTTCTACCATTTACTGCATACTTCCCTCCTGCATTAGATCTTGCAAAATGCATTGTGATGCATTTGGCTGGACTAAACTGCCCAAGGTTCCAGCCTATGTACTTCCTGCTGTATCCTCTGGCAATCTTCATTTTCTGCAACTTGCTCAATCTTTGTGTTGTCTGCAGCCTTACTAACCAGGCCATTAGCATTCTTCAAATTGTATGTCAACGGGATTACAGCACTGATCCTTGTGGAACACCATGTATTTTTATTTCAAATATCCTTTATTCATAAAGGATATCTAATGTATATACATAATCACAAATTCAAACTGGTCTGTATCATAGCATATCAAGAAAACAAATAAACATTTAGAGTTTGGGTTTTTTTTTTGGATAGACAAGAGCCTTTTTCCTTGAACCAGGCTATATTTACATGCATTTGAGGTGCTAGGAGAGTCTGATAACTGAATAGACCCCATTTAACTTCAGAAAGACCTCAGGTGGTTGTCTTTGCCTGCTGCACCTTGGCGACAGCTGCCCTAAGCTTTAGTCCCTCAGCATGTAGTCCTGGACCTTTGGAACATGGTGGTCTGCAACACTTTGTCATGGCCAACTCCTTGTTCTGGAAGACCAAGTTTCAGGCAGACCAAAGAACATCTCTTACAGAGTTGATGATCCTCCCAGGCATTTAATGTTTGTTTGTAGTGGTGTGTCCCAGGGACCAGATCAGAGAGCACAAAGTCCAGAGTCACGGAGCTGCTTGGGGATAAACCTCAACAAAAACTACTGTATCTCTCTCCAGGCTGTGTTTGCAAAGGCGTGTTCCAAAAGGAGATGTGTGACAATCTCTAACAACATTCACCATCCCAACCCCAAGAAGGGGCCCAAGCATGTGTGAAGGATATGTGTCCTTCTCACCACCTGCCAAACAATGTTGTGGTGTTTGTTGGAAAGTTCTGTTAAATCACACTTTCGAATTCATTTGGCAGTTTGCTCAGGAAACGACACTATATGATCCATACTCCCCTTTTTCCTGTGGGGTTTTAACACTGCTTGTTGACCACTTTCTGATAGACTTGTGGTCGAAAGGGTTCTTTGCAAATTTCTCCATGAAGGGCAGGTAATAGTGGTCCAACTGCTTGCAGTGTTCCATGGCAATGAGGCCAGTCCCATCATTTGCAACAATAGAGTCAAACGTACCAAGGATTTATACACCGCTTGATGCAGCTGCACACAAAGGTGATCATCCAGGTGAAGGCAATGTTGGGTGCGTTTGTAACCTGCCTCTTTGTCTTGCACAAAATGCTGGATATTCCTGTGATCACAGGCCATCTTAGATTTCCAGATGAATAACCTTTTTATGTGGCACCTTGTCAAATGTCTTCTAGAGATCCAAGTACAGTGCATCAACAGATTCCCCATATCCACAGTATGATTTCCTTTCAAAGGATTCAATAAATAGGTTAAATGTCTTTTTTTTTCCACAAACTAGGTTCTTGCTTTGGTTTTCCCTTTCTGAATTTTTCCAAGTGCTCAGCTAAATCTTCTATGATTCTAGCACCTACCCCAAAGCCGACATCAAGATGGTCAAGAGTTTCCTATTTTTCATCCTCTAATGGCAAAAGCCTGTGTGCGTAAATAAGTGATGTTAAATTTAATTGTTTGCCGTCTCACTAAGAGGGCACTCTGAAAGTATGGGCACTGACTCTCTATGGCTGATGTAAAATTGCTTTTAACTTTTTTTTATTCCAACGTTTTCTTTGTCTTTGCTGTCTTTCAGATCAGTGTTCGAGTTACAACAATGGATGCAGAGCTGGAGTTTTCCATCCAACCCAGCACTACAGGCAAGCAGCTCTTTGACCAAGTAAGTCTGAAGATTTTTATTTCTTGGGTATGCTATTGTATGATCTTAATATGCCATATACCATGTATGTAGTGGTAAGCTGTGGATCACTGGGCACTTGCCAGGGAAGGAAAATAAAAGCTTTCATTGGGCAATGTTGGTGGGATTAAGATAAATTGGAGAAGCAGTGAATTAATTATCCCCTTTTTCAATACAAAATGGATAAGAGGCTCTGAAAGAGCCTCTAGTGTTTGGGTTGAAACACAATATTCAATGTGATGAATTGAAGAATCTTAACCAAAACATCTCTCTTTAGCAGGTTAGAAATGAGAAAACAATGCCTGTCTAAGTCTTTTCTTTTCCCCCCTTTTTATTTGAAGCCATCTGTCGTGGTGATTATTAATAGGCCCAATTGGTATTAATGCATTTCAAGGTAATAAATCATGGTGCACTTCAGAGGGACATTATAAAGCAGAATTTGACAGCCAGCCACAACAGGACAGTGAGTACTTGACCAAAAAACATGGTTGATGAGGCAGATTTTAAGATGACAAACCTTTTGAGAAGTCACAAATGATAGAGGTTGAAGCTAAGCTAGCTTCAGTACATTATTAAACAATAGTATTGGTGAGGAAGAAAATTGGGCAATGAAGGGAAAGAAGCTGTTTTTAGTCCTTATACAGGACAAGGCATGGGCCATGAATGGGAACAGGGAATCATAAGAGCTGAAATCCAGACGGAGGTGGGTGTGTTTAAACGTTTTTCTGAAATAGGACCAATAATTAACAACTTCAGGGATGATGAAGTACTGTGATTAAATTAATAGCTTAACTGCTTAAATTTATTTAATATTGCATGACTGTAGCTATGTTTCCAAACATTAAACCCTAATAATTTGAACAACTTACAATAAAGATGGCAGGGCAGTTGGGGGATACCAGAGTGATATTTAGCAACCACATCTCCAGTATGAGTTTGAAGTTCGAGAAACTTTGGCGCAATAGTTGAGCAAGATTGAAAACTCTGCATTTAAATAGGGATAAAGGTTCCTGGAACTTTGTTTTTAAAAAAAGTTATATCCCCCGAGTTGGGTGTTTCAAGTAATGTAAGTTAGCATGCTGAACATGAAGGTTTGTTTTCAGACATTTTGTCACCACACTAGTAACACAATCAGTGAGAGCCTCTGGTGAAGCGCTGGTTGTATGTTCTGCCTCTCTCTCTATTTATAGGTCTTAGTGTTTTTAAGGTGTCATTTCCAGTTCTTACTTTGCCAAGGGAAGGTAGATAGGATCTAAATCAATGTGTTTATTGATGGAGTTCTGGTTAGGATACCATGCCTTTAGGAATTCTCATGTGTGCCAGGTGAAACAAAGACAGCTTGATGGTTTGTTTTCAGACTAACTTACATATCTACCTTTTTTCCTCCGCTACATTGACTGACTGCATCGGTGCCACCTTGTGCTCCCACGTGGAGGTTGAACAGTTCATCAACTTCACCAACACATTCCACCCCAACCTTAAATTCATCTGGGCCATCTTAGACACCTCCCTTCACTTCCTGGACCCCTCTCTCTCCATCAATGGTGACTGACTCAACACTGACATTTTCTACAAATCCACCGACTCCCACAGCCGCCTGAATTACACCTCCTTCCACCCAGCCTCCTGCAAAAATGCTATCCCTTATTCCCAATTCCTCTACCTCCACTGCATTTGCTCCCAGGAGGACCTGTTCCACCACAGGACAGACCAGATGGCCGCCTCCTTCAAAGACCACAATTTCCCCTCCACTTATCCACTTCCTACACTTCTGCACTTGAGCCCCCACCCCTCCAACCGCAATGACTGAACCCCCTGCTCATCATCATCCTTCATGCTCTTTATCATCCTCCACCATTTCCACAACCTACCCCAGCACCAGAGATATTTCCCTCCCCACCCCATCCGCTTTCCATAAAGACAGAAGTTAAGTTCATTTCACGACTGCATTGTCAGGTCCACGCTCCCCCACCCCAACTTCATTCTAAGCCCCAAAGAAGCCATCAAAGTTTCACCTGCACATCCACGCATTTCACTTACTGTATCCGTTGCTCCTGACGCAGTCTCCTCTGCATTGTGGACATAGGATATCTACTCATTGAGCGTTTCAAAGAATGTCTCTCAAACACCCGGACCAACCAACTCTACCAGCCCGTGGATGAACACATCAACTTCCTCTCCTGCTTTGCTGAGGGCACGCAGGTCCTGGGCTGCCTCCGTTGCCCTCCTTATCACCCGATGCCTGGAGGAAGAATGCCTCCTCCTCTGCCTCTGGACCCTCCAACTCTATGGTATCAATGTGGATTTGACCAGTTTCATTTCCGCCCCCCCCCCCCCCCCCCCCCCGCCCCATCTTTTTCCCAGTTCCAACCTTCCAGCTTAGCACCGCCTTCATGACCTGTCCCATCTGTCTGTCTTCCTTACAACCTATCTGCTCCATCCTCACCAACACCTTCTAACCCCACCTATTGCACTCTCCGATACTGTTCTTCCCCCAGCCCCACCGTCCTCCTGTTTCTATCTCCACTCGAGGCTCCCAGCCTCATGCCTGATGAAGGGCTTTTGCCTGAAATGTCGATTTTTCTTGCTCCTTGGATGCTGCCTGACCTGTGTTTTTTCCAGCACCACACTCTCTTGACCCTTGCATGTCATCAACCTGAACTACAAATATTCTCAAATTGTTAGGCGTATCAATTTTAGGCAGTGACCAACCGCTGGAAGATGTGAAAAGGAGTAGGCCATCTGGCCCCTCGAGGCTGCTTTGCTGTTCAACAGGTTCTTGGTTGATCTTTTTGCAGACTCACTCCACTTGCCCACCTGCTCACCATGACCTTCAATTCCTTTACTATTCAAAAATCTGTCTACCTTTTGCCTTAAATACATTCAACAAAAGAACTTCAGTTGCTTTACTGGATAGAGAATTCCACAGATTCACAACCTTTTGGGAGAAGAGTTTCTTCTCAACTCCTTCCTAAATCCGCTCTCCCTTTTTTTATTTTTGAGGCTATGACCCCTAGTTCTAGTTTCACCTGGCAGTGGAAACAACCTCTCTGTTTCTAGCTTATCTATTCCCTTCTTCATAATTTTCTACAAGCTTCCCCACCATTCTAAAGTCCAATGTGTATAGTCCCAGTCTACTCACTCTCCTCATAAACCAATCGTCTCCATTCCAGAATCAATGTAGTGATCTCCTCTACACCCCTTCCAGTGCTAATATATCTTTTTTCAAGTAAGGCGATCAAAACTCTATGCAATATTCCAGGTGAGATTTCACCAGCTGCAGCATAACCACCTTGTTTTTAAACTCTTGACCTCTGGCAATGAAGGACAGTATTCCATTTGCCTCCTTAATTACCTGTTGTGCCTGCAGATCAATGTTGTGTGATTCATGCACAAGGACACCCAGGTCCCTCTGCACAGCAGCATGCTGTAATTTCTTTTACCACTTTATATTCCATTTTGCTGTTTATTCCAACCAAAGTGGATGATCTCACATTTACTGAATTTGTACTCCATCTGCCAGACCCATTCCATATTATACTGCAGACTTTCAATGTCCTCTGTACACTTCACTGTACTACTCATTTTAGTGTCATCTGTGAACTTTGACACATTACACTTGCTCCCCAACTCCAAATCATCTCTAAATTGTAAACAATTGCAGCCCAAACACTCAGCTCCAATAGAAAAGCATCTGCAAACTTACTAACTGTACCTCTTGCTGTATTTTATTGTACATTATACCATTGACCGTGGATGACATTTATCAGTGTTGTCATGATGCCAATAGTAATAGCATCCAAGATAACTAGATGGATTTAAACATTTTTTTTATATATGCAGTGCTGCGAATAAACTGTATTATGTATCTTACAAGAAACTAACTGTACATGGGGCAGCATGGTGGCTCAGTAGTTAGCACTGCTGCGAACCCAAGGACCTGGGTTCGATTCCAGCCTTGGGTCACTCTGTCTGTGTGGGGGTTGCATATTATTCGTGTGTGTGTGTGTGTGTGTGGATTTCCTCTGGGTGCTTTTGGTTTCTTCCCACAAGTATTGGCCGTGCTAAATTGCCCATAGTTTTCAGGCAGCTGTAGGTGCATTAGTCAGGGGTAAATATGAAGTAATCGGATAGGGGAATGGGTTTGGGTGGGATAGCTCATCAGAGGGTGGTTGTGGGCTTGTTGGGCCTTGGCCTGTTTCCACACTAGGGATTCTAAGAAAACATCTATAGAATCAGCATGATTCAATATAGACCACTAAATTAGAGATATGAATTCTCACTATAACCATGTACACCAACCTTATTTCAATCTAATATTTTATTTCTGTGTCTCCTTTTTAATCGTGTACCCTGTGGTGAATGGGGAGGCCAACAAAGCTGGCAAGCTTTTTTTAATGAGGCTGTATACGAAGGACAAAAACAGCTGTAATAAATAGTTGTTTTTCAGACCAGAGGATTGCCTTTTGCAGACAAATCAATGTTTTAATTTTGAATCTGTTGAGACTTTTTTTTCCCATTGAACCATGGCTAACACAGAGCTGGGATTTAAAATATTTCCAAGCAGCAATGCACAGCCTTTCCATCTTCGGTGGTCTTGATGGAGACATTCCTCTGCCAAACCAGAGTGCAATTTTGATATTTATTAAAGGAGTCTTCAAAAGCACTTGCTATAGGCTATCCATCAGCCCAATAACACATTTAGCTTCAAACTTGGTTGATTCCATTTAATTAGGTTCCAATGGAAATAACTCCACAGAGCCCAGTAACACTTTATGTACACATAGTACTTGACACTGGCCTGGCTTCCTTGGAGCCAGCTCAGAGGTCAAAACCTCTGATAGTCCTCTAACAGAACCAGGTAAACTACCCTAATAAGGAAACTCATTCTGAGGTTCACCTGGCTGACCCTTGTTACAATCATGACTCTTCTACTCCAAGTTTCAGTTGTGAACTTTTGTTCCGATGCTGTTTTCCTATCCCATGGAAAGCTCAAAGCTGAATATAATGTGTAGTTTGAAAAGACTCTTGTGAACAACTCAAACCTTGCAGGCTTAAAATTGATGTTTTATGCATTTCTTTTCTACAGGTAGTCAAAACAGTTGGCCTACGAGAGATCTGGTATTTTGGACTCCAGTATATAGACAACAAAGGATATCCAAACTGGTTAAAGCTTGAGAAAAAGGTAAACGCACTTTTAAGTCTTGACTATGATCAGAGTAGTTCTTTTTCATTTCAAGCAGGTGATCTTGGTGATTTTCCCCCCCCCCCCATCTAATTTTCATTTCATTTTTCTTTCTCAATAACAGGGATAAAAGTAACTTATTCAAAACTACCCTCCCTGTTTTCGCCATCAAAGTAGAATGTGATTTAATGCTCTTTTACGGGATGTTACAGTTTAGTACTTTCATACAAAGTATGATGTTGGCTGTTGCATGTCAAGGAATGGCTGTCATTGTGAATGTGGATTTTTCAGGTCCAGAGTACCAGATGTAATGTAAACTTTATGTATTTGCAGTATTGGTGATAAACTGAATTGTGCAAATTGAAAGAAGCTGGAGACAGTCAGGACTACAAATGCTGGAAACCAGAGTCTGTCAGTGTGAAGCTGGAAAAGCACAGCAGGTTAGATAGCATCTAAGACTGCTGTGCTTTTCCAGATTCACAGCTATTGAAAGGAGCTAGTCACTTGCTTTCTACATTTAAAGCATAGAAAGCAAGAGGAAAAACTTGTTCATTACTCAAATTTCCAGTTTATAAATATTTTTCAAAGTTCTCAACCTCTTGCTTTCGTGTTAATGCGATTAAAATATAGTTGCGGATTGGATATAACCATGGAAGTCTTACATTGAAGCATGTGATCATTCACCCAGTTCTATGCACATTAGCTTGTTGCTAAAACGATTCAATAATATTCGGTCTGATACCCCTGGTCCTACCATAACTTTCCTGTGGTGAGTGGTCCATATTCTAACAAAGCTTTGCTATTCTTCATAGGTGCAGAAAAGAAGGTTTATTCTTCATAGGTGCAGAAAAATTAGCCTGTTCCTGTGCCAGCAATCTGAAAGATCTGTCCACTGAGTACCATTTCTACAATATCCTCAAACTTTGTAAATTTTCCTTCAACTTTTTATCAAGTTTGTGATTCTGCTCTCACTGCCTCTTTTTCAGTGCATTTTAGATCCTCAATCATGGTTAGAAAAAACTGTATGTCATGAAGTCCTCTGAATTGTCATACTGCTGTCATGCTGATTGTATGGAGTGTTGTGACCAAAGAGATGCTTGGTGTTTAAATGTTTATGACAAGAGCGGATTGCATTAATTGCATTCTTTAATTTTAAAATGTCTAAAAGGAGTTAATCACTTGTTGATCACTTTCTTTAAAGATCAAAATTCAACTTTTTGAACCACTTCTGACAATATTTTACTTATAATTTAAACCAATATTCAATTTAAAGCTACCTAATTGAAAATCCATCTTGGGTATTGATTTTGAGCAGCTGCATCAAGTCTCTCCAACTGGGCTTTGCCATCCCTAGTACTGTCCTAGTCCATCTCTTCTGTCCCCTTTCTCATGCAATGAAATCATTCTTAAAATGTGTTTAGAATTGAATGCAGCACAGTAACTTAAATCTAAAATATATTTTGGAAAGGTTTAACTTTGTGTACAGTGCTTCTATAAGGCCAAGAGCTTATGTTTCACACTAACTTCAAATATTTGTGTGCACATTTCTCCTCCTCACAGATAATTACCACACTCCCTTTGTAAAATTGTTTTAGTACTTGTTACAGAAATGCACCACATGGTGTTTTCCACAGCCCTTGTTTGTCCTGTCCAGTTGCATTCTACCTCACTTATCTGGATTGCATTCTGTTTGACTTTTGGGAAAAGGGAGTAAGACTTTAAAGGTGATATAAAACAAATCTTTGCAAGAAGACTGAGCTTCTGGTTGCTTACCATTTCAATGCAGCACCATGTTTCCTGACCAATATTCCTGTCTTGGGCTTGCTAAGTGCTTCAGCAAAGCTCTGTGCAAGCCGAAAGAACAGCATCTTATTTTTCAGCTTTGACAAAGGGTCAGTTAGACTTGAAACGTCAGCTCTTTTCTCTCCTTATAGATGCTGCCAGACCTGCTGAGGTTTTTCAGCATTTTCTCTTTCGTTTCAGATTCCAGCATCTGCTGTAATTTGCTTTTATCTTATTTTTCTACTTGGGAACTCTGCAACCTTCTTGACTCAAATATAGAGCCCTATACTTAGTGCCTGTGCACTTTCTCCCACATCCTCGGTCGAACCAGACACCACCACCATGTGGATTGCAAGCATAAACAATCCTTCGCCAGCCACTAATGGTCAGCATTAGCAGCAATGTATTATCCCAGGCTGACCTTTTACCCATTCCTTAGCTCAACTGGTTTTCTCTCTTTGAGCTTCATCTCCACTTATCACTGAATTCCCTAATTGCCATCACCACAAGCACTTGCGCACCTTCACTAGTATGTATGCCAACCTTTTCCCAGCCGCAATCAGCTCTGATCCAGTGACCCCTCTTCAATGTAAATTCTGCTTTCTTTTCACTGATGCTGCCAGATCAAGTTTTTTTCCAGCAATTTGATTTTGTTTACAATTTGTAAACTGCATAACATTTTTTTTCAAACCAGTCTTGCTATTGCTTATGCAACTTTTTAAAGATTTATGATAGGAGCAACAATACAGATCAGAAGAGAGAGACTTCAAAATGCTGCCATTTTACAGGGTGCTATCTTTCCACATTAGTCCCTTCAAAGTTCATTACATGTAACTTCTATCTGCTGTTACGTTCACAATCTTTTGTCATCCTGTAATCTGGTAATTATCTTCACTCAGTTTACTGTTTTGTCAACTTTCATACAATTTTAAAGCTTTGTTTTTCATTTGTTCATGGTGGTTCGCTACTCTTATGCCAACGTTTTAAGAAAAAGGGAGATTAATGAGCCCAGTATTGACCATTGGTAGATCGAGCATTGGTGTCCATGCAAATGCAAACTATTTTCCTATCGGGGAAGGGGGGGAAATCACTGCCACCTTTTTTTTTCTTGATTGCTGTCATTCAAGTCAATTTATTAATCCGTGCCATTACTTCTATTCTAATTGTTTCCTTCTGTTTGGCACTTCCTTAAGTACCTTCCGAAGCCGCATACAAAGCGACCCTCGTAATCGCGGAATAATTTTTCCGCGGTTTCAGTTTCTGTGGCCCAAATATATCTGGAACCTTCTGGAATCAGGAGGCTGCCGGAAAAGTATGTTTCCCATTTTAAATACATGGGTTTGCTCCTATCCGCGGTTTTGGACTTCCACAGTAAATTGTGCAATGTGTCACCTGTGGGGGGGGGGGGGGGTTGGGAGGAGAGAGAGAGAGAAACTAATGTACTATTACATCAATGTTTATATTGATTATAACTTTTTATTTCCTTTTGTAATTCCATTTATTTGTTTGAACTGCAAACTTTGAAGTTCTCCTAGAAAGGCAAGTCCTCATCCTCTAATGTTGTTTGAAAATATTATGATAGCTCAGTGGTTAACATTGTTGCCTCACAGTAACAGGGACCTGTGATTGATTCCACCCTTGAATCACAGAGCCTTTGTAGAGTTTGAATTTTTTTTTTCCCCTGTGCATTTCTTCTAAAGATCAAAGATGAGTAGGTTAGGTTGATTGGCTGTGGTAATTTGCCCCTTGGTATCCAAGGAAGTCTAGGCTAGGTGGATTAGCCATGGTAAGTGTGAGGTTACAGGATATGGTAGAGTGGGTGGGATGCTGTTCAGAGGGTTGGTGCGGACGCAAGGGCCAAATGGCTTCCTTCCACGGTCTGTAGGGGTTCTATTTTTTTTTTAAATTGTGTTCATAACACCTGTTTTTGGCTACTACAATTCAGCTGTGTGCAGTTTAAGGAGAGGGGAAATTGCAATTATTGATTGTCTAAGGGAAAAAGCAGAGTTGTTTTGGGTTGCCACTGGGTTTAATTTACTTTTGCAAACATTTCTTTTTGTGATTTCTTTAAACCAAACCTAAATATGCTTCATCTGAAAATATCTTGATTGATCTGTGTTTGCAACTAAAAACCTGCTTTCCTCAATGTTCCTTATAACACTTGAATATATCAAATGACTCCCTGAATCCTTAAGACATCTCTTCTCTCCATCCAACTGAAAAGGAAGCAAGTCACAGAGTGCAGCTGTATTGAGTATTAAGAGTAAGCAAGACTGGATAGTCTGTCTTATTAAAATTCTCATTTTAAAGACCGAGTTAATGGTGTGAATTGACATAAAGTATGATATTGTTGCTATCATAGCAACATGGTTGAGGGATGGAGTGTACTGACAACTCAACATTTCACAGTGTAACATCTTGAGGTGAGACAGGAAATGCAATAAGGGTGTTGCCGCACTATTAAGTAAGGAGTCCAGCAGTGAAGGCAGATGATATCCTGGAAGGAGCTTCAAACAATGTTTTGCATGTGGAACGTTTTAACAGGACAGCTACTTTACTGGGAATATATTAATCAGCTCTCTGAGAGTTAGCAGGAAATAGAGGAACAAATATGTCGACAGTTCACGTGGGTGGCTGAGTAATAATCAGGATAATTTTATACCAAAAGTGGTTTTCAGAGAATCCCTATAGTGTGGAAACTGGCCATTCAGTCCAACTTGTCCACACCGACTCTCCAAAAAGCGTCCCACCCAGACTCCGTCCCCTACCCTATCCCTGTAACCTTGCACTTTCCATGGCCAATCCACCTGACCTACACATCTGTTGGACTGTGGGAGGAAAGTGGATCACCTGGAGGAAACCCACACTAACATGGGGGGAGCATGTCAACTCCATACAGAAAGTCACCGAAGGCTGGTCTTGATCCTGGGTCCCTGGTGCTATGAGGCAGCAGTGCTAACTTCTGAGTCACCATGCTGCCCCAAACTTCCAACTTCCCCAGCATTAGATTGGGATAGTCATAATGTTAATGCTTAAGATGGAGAAGATTTCTTAAAATGTATTAGGGGGAATGTTTTTTGTATCAATACATAAAGGCCCAGCAAGGAATGACACAGTGCTGAATCTAGTTCTGAGGAAATTAGCCAGGCAAGTGTTCAATGTGGTAGTGGGGGAAACATTTTAGATGATAGCAACCACAGTACTGTACAGTTCGAATTTGTTCTGGACAGGGAAAAGGCCTGCAAAGACACTTTTTGGATTGGTGGGAGGCCAATTTCATCAAAATAAAGCAGGATCCAGTCACAATACATTGGGAGCAACTCCATTGGGTAAGTTCACAGCCGAGTGGGGGTCATTCATAAAGGAGCTGGGAAAAATACAGGTCCAGTCTGTAACCCTTTAAAAAGAGATGTGGGAACAATAAGGTCAGAGAAGCCTGGATTCTGGACTGGATAAAGAAGCATAGGGCTTTTAGAGAGTCTGAAAAGAGAAATTCAACTGTAGCTAAATACAGGAAGTGCAAGAGGGAACTTAAGAAAATGTGATGATACTAAGGCTTTAAAAGATGTACTTTGTCCTTCTCTTTGAAAGAGATGAAGATAGAGGTGCTGAACTGTCTTTGAATCCAATAAACAGCATGTGAAGCCTTAGGACTTTTCCAAAGTTGGAACAATAGAAGCAGCTTGAATGGGTGGGGCTCAAGCTCCCCCAGAGCCAGCACTTTTAGTTTCGCAGTTGTAGTTGCTAGGGTCTTGAAGCTGGGCTTGAAAGCTGCAGTATTTCTCTCCTGCAGCTATCTTTGAGTTTTCTCTTGATGTTTTTCCTCTGGACTAGAGAATTGCATGTGAGACCATCTATCTTCATTGAAGTTGCCTTTGCTAAGGGTGTGTTTAAGAAATGTTACTATGTAAAGGAATAGTTGCTGTTAGTAGTTTTTATATAATCTATTCTATGTTTTCCAATTTCTTCCTTGTATTTTTAACTATAGTGTATCAATAGAGTTTGGTCAAGCTATCAGTCTTGAAACAACAATCAAATTGCATCTGGAACACTTGCATTTAAAATAAGAAAAAGTAAAGATCTAAGCTATCCTCTTAATATTTTGAGGGGGTTTGGTCTGATCTGTAAGACACTGGGGGCTCTAGGCTTGATTTTAAAAATCTGTTTCTAGGTTGGATTGAAGATTGTCGGACTCAAAGGCAGTGAGTGGTGAGATTAGTTTTTTAATTTCAGGCATTGCATTTGGTTGGTTTAAAGAGGTTGGCCTCCTGTTTATCAGTAAGATATGCTTATCAATAAGAGTTTTCTGGAGGTGGAGCTGGGATGTGTACAGGTCCAATGTGCAACCTTTTAAAGGGAAATGTAGGAGCAATAAGGTCAGAGAACCCTGGATTCAGGGCTGGAGAAAGAAGAATAGGATTTTTAGCACATTCGAAAGGAAAAACCTCCAATTGTGGCTAAATACAGAAAGTACAGGAGGGAACTGAAGATGTGGTATTATGGCTTTAAAAGTCACTTCAGAAGATTTACAGAAAGTGAGCAAGGTGGTTTTTGGAATTGGGAAACAAGCAGTTGGGGTTGCCTGAGTCTGAGAATAGAAGAAAGGAATTCTGGCAATCACTCAATATTTGCATTCCGGAATCCCATCTGACTCTTTAGAAATGGTTAAAATTCAGTTACAAATGAAACCGCTTGAATGTGAAAAGGAAACTAAACCATTTGGATTACAAATGAAAGCAGAAGAAAAGCAAGGTGGGGGGGGGGGGGGGGAGGGGAAGAGAGTAAAACAACAGGATGAAGATATGGCAGCAGAGCAGGAAATTGGAATTTGTGCATTTTCTAGTGGTACTTATGAAAGTCTCCTTTATTTTGAACATCTGTCCCATAACTCTGGATTTATTTCTCATTCATGTTTTGCTAGTTTCTAAAATTTCATCTTAAAGCTGTCCATTTAACCAATGCCATAATCTCTGCCTTTGCTTCTAACTTGATCCTACCCTTGCTTTGTTCAATTTAGGATATGTTCATCTAGCTTTTTTTGTTTTTTCTCCATTGAATATACCTTTAAGAATTTTTTTTGTATAACTGCCACTATTACTTTACCAGCCCCCCCCCCCCCCCCCCCACCATCAGTTTTCCCCAATGCATCCTTATTAACTTGGTTGGCTTTGACTTGGTTACCTTGATGTGGGTTTGTCGTACTAGTTTCAGATCCAACTTTGTCACTTAATTTGAATGTACAATTCTTCATATGATCATAGTTAAAAGGATCCTCGTGGAAGGATGAAGTTCTTCTTTACTCAGTAGAGAGTCATAGAGATGTACAGCATGGAAACAGACCCTTCGGTCCAACCCGTCGATGCTGACCAGATATCCCAACCCAGTCTAGTCCCACCTGCCAGCACCTGGCGCATATCCCTCCAAACCCTTCCTATCCAAATGCCTCTTAAATGTTGCAATTGTACCAGCCTCCACCATGTCCTCTGGCAGTTCATTCCTTGCATATACCACCTTCTGTGTGAAAAAGTTGCCCCTTGGGTCTCTTTTATGTTTTTCCCCTCTCATCCTAAACCTATGCCCTTAGTTCTGGACTCCCCCACCCCAGGAAAAGACTTTGTCTATTTATCCTATCCATGCCCCTCATAATTTTGTAAACCTCTATAAGGTCACCCTCAGCCTCCTCCGCTCCAGGGAAAACAGCCCCAGCCTGTTCAGCCTCTCCCTGTAGCTCAAATCCTCCAACACGGGCAACATCCTTGTAAATCTTTTCCGAACGCTTTCAAGTTTCACAACACCTTTCTGATGAGACCAGAATTGCATGCAATGTTCCAACAGAGGCCTAACCAATGTCCTGTACAGCTACAATATGACCTCTGAACTCCTGTATTCAATACTCTGACCAATAAAGGAAAGCATTCCAAATGCTGCCTTCACTGTCCTATCTACCTGTGACTCCACTTTCAAGGAGCTATGAACCTGCACTCCAAGGTCTCTCTTTGTTCAGCAATACTCCCTTGGACCTTTTCCATTAAGTGTGTATAAGTCCTGCGAGGATTTGTTTTCCCAAAATGCAGCACCTCACATTTATCTGGATTAAACTCCATCTGCCACTTCTCAGCACATTGGCCCATCTGGTCCAGATCCTGTTGTAATTTGAGGTAACCTTCACTGTCCACTGCACCTCCAATTTTGGTGTCATCTGCAAACTTACTAACTGTACCTCTTATGCTCGCATCTAAATCATTTATATAAATGACAAAAATTGGAGGGCCCATCATCGATCCTTGTGGCACTCCACTGGTCACAGGCCTCCAGTCTGAAAAACAGCCCTCATCTATCACCCTCTGTCTTCTACCTTTTTGAGCCAGTTCTGTATCCAAATGGCTAGTTCTCCCTATATTCCATGAGATCTAACCTTGCTCACCAGTCTCCCATGGGGAACCTTGTCAAACACCTAACGGAAGTCCATATAGATCACATCTCCTGCTCTGCCCTCATCAACCTTCTTTGTTGCTACTTCAAAAAAACTCAATCAAGTTTGTGAGACATGATTTCCCACACACAAAGCCATGTTGACTATCCCGAATCAGTCCTTGCCTTTCCAAATACATGTACATCCTGTCCCTCGGGATTCCCTCCAACAACTTGCCCACCACAGAGGTCAGGCTCACTGGTCTGCAGCAGCAGTAGACTCGCCAACTTTAAGGGCATTTAAATGGTCATTGTTTTTACCCATATGTCTGTCCAATGACTGCAGATGCTGGAAACCAGAGTCTAGTTTAGAATGGTGCTGGAAAAGCACAGAAGGGCTTCTGCCCGAAACGTCGATTTTACTGCTCCTCGAATGCTGCCTGAACTGCTGTGCTTTTCCAGCACCATTCTAATCTAGACATTGGATAGACATATGGAAGAGAATGGAAATTGTAGGTTAGATGGGCTTCAGATTGGTTCCACAGGTCGGCACAACATCAAGGGCCTGTACTGCGCTGCTCTGTTCTATATTGATTACTTTTGTCTCCTCAACTATCTGAACTTTTAACATGTTCCTCCTTTGATTCCACAATGAATTGATCAAATAAATTTATGCTGACTAATTTAAAATGCCTTTCAAAGGATCATATTTGCAATATCAGTTGCTGTACCCTCTGATCAACTGTCTTAATCCTTCATCAAAGAGCTCAGTCGCACACTTGTTTTGCTTTGGAGTCAACTTTGAATTTGCTAGGCCTTATAATGATTAGCTTTAACCATTGTGGGAGCTTTAGCTGCAGGTGCTTTTCCTTTTTAGTCCATTTACCAGCACCTTGCCCACAGCCTTGTATGTTTTGCCACTGCAAATGCACATCTCATTCACTTTAAATGTTGTGAAGCTTTGTGTGTCTATCAGTCTTTATAGGCAAAAAAAAACCTTGTACCTTGCATCCGCCGCTAAACCTGCTGCTTAGCCTAAAGTTTTGTCAGCTAGTCATTGGTCCCACCATCAAGGGAAAAAATTTCTTCCAGTCTTCAACCCTCCTGCCCACGCCATGTACCTTTTACAAAAAGATGTAACTCAATCATGTACCCTCAGTTTCCTCTGCTGCAAGGAAATCCACTGCAGTTTATGCAATTCTTTCTTCATAATTAAAACTCCTCAGCCCAGACAGCATCCTAGCAAACTTCCTCACACCTTTCTGAAGTATAATCATATCCATCCTAAAATGTGTACAAAATACTGTAGCTATGGCTTGTACAGTTACAGATTTGCTTACCTGCTCTTAAACACTGCCTCACATTCCATATATTGCCTTAATGGCTCTATCCTCTTATCCAGACACTGTTTTAAGGTACAAGAGGGCATGCACTTCCAGCTTCCCCCTTTAAATTCTTCCATGTTGCTCTTTTCCTGTTTTGCTCAATTTTTTTTTGGTTGATCCCATTCCATTTACGCCTTATCTTTTTTAAACTGAAGGAAGTTAACTTTGATCTCTAGGCTATCCTTTTCCATAACTGTTCTAAAGTTTATATTGTTCATCTGAACTTTCCCAACAATGTTCTGATGTACTTGAAACATCAATGACAATGTTTTCTTGATTTTTTCATTTGCTGAAGCATTTCATTTAGTCAACTTCACTACATTATCCAGAGCCAGATACAACCCTGCTCCTATCTTGCTGGATTGAAATTCAGTGATAGGCACATATGAATTGGGAGCAGGGTAGGCTATTTTGATCCTCTCTTACTCTTCCTGTAAGTTCATGGCTTATCTGATTGTGGCCTCAAACCCATGTTCACACCTATTCTTTTGTATTCTTTTATACCATTATTATTTGTTCTTTGCTCATTTTGCATTGTTTCTCTGGGACAGAAGAGCCACCTGTGCTGGAAGTGTTTCAACAGGTCTGATCAAGTTATTTCAAACTACGATCACCAACAATTCTGTCTATGAACTCTTAACTACATCATCTTTCTGTAGTCCCTCCTTTTTTGTTTTTCTCAACGTTTCTATATCATTTGAAGTCAGGAGTATTTTATGTTCTTAGCGCTCTTCTTTTGAGATAGGTGCCTCTCTTACTGTTACTTTATCATATTCCAGCTTGGTAACATGTATCACCCAGCCTTTTATTTTATGCTTTGTGCATTCCCAAAGCAAAATGAGCTACCAGTATCTAATTGAAGAAGACAAAACTGTATTCAATTGATTGTAAAAATATACAATAGGACCAAGATTAAGTAGTAGGCCAGAAGACTGGGACAATTTTTAAAAACAAAGCATGAATAAGAAGAATTTAGAATTAGAAATTATCCTTTTAGAGTAAAGAGACTATAATTTAAGATGAAAATGAGATATCTTAGAATGTTTTGAATCTTTTAGAATTTTCTACTGCAGAGC
This sequence comes from Hemiscyllium ocellatum, assembly GCF_020745735.1. Classification (NCBI taxonomy): domain Eukaryota; kingdom Metazoa; phylum Chordata; class Chondrichthyes; order Orectolobiformes; family Hemiscylliidae; genus Hemiscyllium; species Hemiscyllium ocellatum. The sequence goes on from NC_083410.1 coordinate 72,877,704, forward strand.
CATTGAACTTCTTCAAAGCTTGTGAAGGACAGGCACGAAAGTGGAGTTGTGGCCATGATCCAATCATAATATATTTTCAAATGATGAAACAATATTGAGAAAATACCTCACTTGTATTTGCTCCTGTGATTCCCTTTTTTTAACTATTCTTTACTCAGTACAATTTAACTTTTCCCAACTAGTGAGTAAGCATAGTAGCATTTCGGAAGATAGAGACGTAGCAAATGAAAATTGAAGAACTGATGCTGAAGTGATGCATGCTGGTAGTCAAAATGAGGGACAAAATGAACAAAAATGATACCATTTTAAATGCTGTTAAAAAGGTAGAATGATATAGTATGCCTTAAAAATTGAGAACATTTTAAAACTGTTGTTTGACTTCTGCTGAAATATGCAACCACCTCTGGGTACCATATATTAGAAAAGATAGCAAAGCCTTGGATGGTGCAAGAGGAGGCATACTGGAGTGGTACTGGTGAAGATATTAGTTAAAAGATTAGACCAACTGTTTCACTCCTTTAGAGCAAAGTTAAAAGAAAAATTTGATGGATCTTCAAAAACCATAGGGCGGTATGGTGGCTTGCACTACTGCCTCACAGCATAGAGACCCAGATTCGGTTCCCGCCTCTGCTGACTGTATGGAGTTTGCACATTCTTCCTGTGTCTGCGTGGGTTTCCTCCGGGTGCTCCGGTTTTCCCCCCTCAAATCAAAGATATGCAGGTCAGGTAAATTGGCCATGCCAAATTGCCCATTGTGTTAGGTGCATTAATCAGGGGTAAATATGGGTCTGGGTGGGTTACTCTTTGGAGGTTCAGTGTGGACTTATTGGGCCATAGGGCCTGTTTCCATACTGTAGGTCATCTAATCACGGTGCTTTGATAGTGAGTATGGTGATGTCATTATTTCAAGCAGCAGAAGCTGGAGAATAAACAGTAAATGCAGAGATGACATGAAAGGAAGGAAATGTTTATATAATCTGTAATGGGTGTCAACAATGACTTTATTTCAGCTCCACAACCTTTTTACTATGCTCCTGATGTTATATACATGCTCTAAAATAAATATATCTCATTCAACCCAGTCGTAACTTTTGCTATTTCTGTTGGTTGGTTGTTTGTTCCAATACTGCTGTTCTCTGAATTTTGTATCCCTTTCTAATTCTGAATCAAAGCTAATCAGTTTGTGCTTCTCCACAAGGTTACTAGCCACCTTGAAATAACATTTAGTTCCAACCCACTCGACATGAAACTCTCCCGCCCTCTTTCCCCCCCCCACTCAACAAAAAAAAAGTACACATGACCCGATTGATGCATTTACAACTGCTCCAACTACTAAACAACCTGTGATTGTTGCTTTCTACACAATGCAGTTTTCCTTGTCCTGCACAATGAACCTGCACAGTCTGGGTGAATGTGTGGCCTCTTCTAGCTGTATCAAACTACTCTGTATGCTGCCACTCTTTCCTGCCACATATCTTTTTAAAAGCTGGTCACTTTTTAGTGTAGAAGACTACATCTGTAACACATCTTACATTCACTGGCCCTTTGAAGAGTAACCCACCCAGACCCATTTCCCTCTGACTAATACACCTAACACTATGGGCAATTTAAAATGGCCAACTCATCTGACCTGCACATCTTTTGAACTGTGGGAGGAAACCAGAGCACCTGGAGGAAAACCCCACAGATACTGGGAGAATCTGCAAACTCCATACAGACAGTTGCCCAAAGCTGGAATTTAACCTGGGACCCTGCTGCTGTGAGGCAGCAGTGCTAGCCATTGAGCCACCCTGCTGCCCATATCCACCTTCCATAGCTCTTCAATGCTATGGATCTTTGGTTTTTCTAACACCTCTCTTTGGAATGCTTCCAAATGGGTAGATGTAACTAATGACTCCATTCCCCTTTCTAGCACTCCTATCTGAAAATCACCAAGGTTTTTGCTCTGCATCTCCTCTCAAAATAGTTAATGAATTCTAGATTTCTGTTTTCTTAAAAATAGAACATTTGGTGGATTTGAATGTGGAAATTTTTTTGGGAATCTTTTAGTGCTTCTGTTAATCCTGACTTGTGTAGACCGTTGCTCCCAATTGCCAAACCAATCTTTAAAGGCTTGTTTTTATGCATCTAACACCAAATCTAGAAACCAAAGCACCAAATTATTGTGTTTTTGGGAGTTCTGCTATATTTTAATTTAAATGACGGAATTTTGTGAACATTCTGACAGCATCTTTAATCTTGTGTGCTATCAATCTGGCACAACCTGATCAGTTGCTTTTCTTGTAAATTAAACGTGCCTCTCAATACGAATTGGTCTGTTTACCAGCAAGAGCTGAAAATGTGTTGCTGGTTAAATGATGAAGGGCTTTATCCCGAAACATCGAATTTCCTGTTCCTTGGATGCTGCCTGACCTGCTGCGCTTTAACCAGCAACACATTTTCAGCTCTGATCTCCAGCATCTGCAGACCTCACCTTTTTACTGTTTACCAGCAAGCTGTATTTTCAGGTCACTACCATAATGACCAAAGGTATCTGGTTGTCTCGTGCAATTTAACACTGCTTAAGATGGCTGTCTGTGTATTATGCTGTATATTAAGTTGCTGACTGTTCAGCCATAATAAGCCTCATTGGCATGACGTTTTCCTGTTATTTCACCATGTCATGTTGGTCTAATATCAATCCCTGAGGAGCAATAATTGATTTAACTTTGGTTAGTGTCTGTGTTCTACTGTTTTGTGATGTGAATGTTACAGCACACCGATATTTCTGTGCAACTTGCAAGGACATTGACTGGCAATTAGTCTGCACAGTATCATACAGAGCATGTGGAATCCTATTTAAACATGAACGCTTTTCTTTTGAAGGTGAAGAATACATGGGTAGTCTAGAGTACACTTGCAACAGTGAGTGTGTCATGTTGACCGGTTTCTGCACTGCCTACATCTTTCTAACCATGTAGGAGGCTTTCCACTAACTATTCTTTATGAACTCTGTAGCTACTGGCTGTCTGCTCCTGGATCATCAGATCCAGGAAATTTTCTGCATTCTGTATGAGCTTCATTGATTCCAGCCCACCCTTGATCTCCAACTCAGGTTAAAGCAATTGGAGATACTTTTTCACAATTCTTCACGTGAAGTGTCCATAATTTCTGTGCAGCAAACAAAATGCAGGTTTAAGACATAGCAATCCACCTTGTGAAAATGGGCAGGTGGCAACGAGTTTACCCAAATTATCCATGAAGGTCAAATTTCATAGGTATCCGAACTGCTATGACTGACTTTGGTGAATAAAATTCTGAAACGTCACCAGATTTAACTTCATTTTTGATAACTTTTGAATAAATTTCCACATTTGGCAAACACAATTATAACTTTGTTTTACATAGCACCTACTCTCTGCAATATATTCTCCAGTCTTTCCAAATTCTTCTTGTCACTCTGCAGATTCTTTCAAATTGCTTTAACAAACAACTTTTCAACTAGATTGACAGCTCATTAATTAACTGTAATCCACAATAATTAAAACTTATTTGGGGGAACACCACTATTAATTGTTGTTGAGCTGCAATTGAAAAGTAGGAAAGAGATGTTGCATTTCACATTGATAACACATTTGTACAAATTAATGTACTACCAAAGTTTAAAAACTTCAACACCCAAGTTATAGTTCAAAAGGTTTATTTGGAAGCACAAGCATTTAAAGTGCTGCTCCCTTGTTGGGTATCTAGTGTCCACCCAACAGTCCAACACCAGCACCTCTGTTGTGACTCTTTTAGCAAACCATATTAGTTAACAGCTCCACCAACTTTCATCCAGTTCTCTACTCTCAGCACATTCCACACTGCTAACTGATTTGTCAACCCACACTAAGGTTTAGTGCTGGGCTTTGCATGTTGGGATCGATGAATTCTGAATGGTGAATTTTTCAGATTGAAAAGGTTTGTTGTGGTAATATATTGCCATCTTGCAATTGTCTTATGTTTCATGTACATCTTGTAAATATGCTAAAGCATGGTTGTTTATTTACTTTAATTGAAATCTTCAAAGTTTGTGAGAAGATTTGTAGCTCGGGTGCTCATTGTTGTGGTTCTGTTTGCCGAACTGGAAATTTGTGTTGCAGATGTTTCGTCCCCTGTCTAGGTGACATCCTCAGTGCTTGAGAGCCTCCTGTGAAGCGCTTCTGTGATCTTTCCTCTGACATCTGTAGTGGTTTGAATCTGTCGCTTCCGGTTATCCATTCCAGCTGTCCGTTGCAGTGACCAGTATATTGGGTCCAGATCGATGTGCTTATTGATTGAATCTGTGGATGAGTGCCGTGCCATTATTGAAATCTTTTATTGTGAATTAATTTTTACTTTAATTCGAATATGCCAGACAAGTTTGAAAACCGTCAAAGTGTGGACCTGGAAAACCACAGCAGGTCAGGCAGCGTCAGAGGAGCAGGAAAATCTAAGATTCCTGATGAAGGGTTTATGCCCTAAATGTCGACTCTCCTGTTCCTTGGATCCTGGCTGACCTGCTGTGGTTTTGCAGGGCCACACTATTCAACTCTGATTTCTAGCGTCTACAGTCTTCACTTTTCTCTCAAGTGTTTTTTAAAAACTGTTCTCATTAACTATTGGTTCAAGGAGTGGAGATATGAGGTTTTTGGTAAGAGATGAAAATGGAATTTAAGGATGAATATCTTAAAAACAGGACATGGCAATAACCTGGAACTTGTTATCAATCTCCTTTTGCGCAACAACAAATTCAAAAGGATGTTTAATGGGCTTTTTAGGAGATAAGCTTGTAGTACTACTGGAATAAAACGGTGGAATTGCAGCACAGATTGCCAGCATAGACTTGAAGGGCTGATTTGTCTCTTTCATGCTTGAATTATCCTATAATTCTATTCATTTTACTAGTGGACTGTGACCTTTCAGTTTCATTTTGAGAAATAATCAAAGTCTCTGTCTTGCTGATAGGTATCTCATCAAGATTTGAAGAAAGAAAATCCTGCTCAGTTCAAGTTTCGTGCCAAGTTCTTTCCTGAGGATGTGGCCGAGGAGCTAATCCAGGAGGTTACTCAGAAGCTCTTCTTCCTTCAGGTCAAGGAAGGCATTCTTTCTGATGAAATGTACTGCCCTCCTGAAACAGCTGTGCTGCTTGCTTCCTATGCAGTCCAGGCCAAGTTTGGAGACTTCAGTGTGGAAACACACAAGACTGGGTACCTTACATCTGACCGCCTGCTCCCACAGCGGTAGGTAAATGTATAGGATGTTGTGATTTGTGATTTAGGCTGGAAAAAGCTTCAAACCTCAACTTCTACATAGTTCAGCATTTAAAAATGTTATATTTTAATAATGCATGGGCCCTGAATTTCCACAGGGGTTGTAATTTGGGAAGTCCATGGAACCTCCTCAAGGTGATGGCTGCTGCTTGGATAGAGAAGAGTGGTGTTGATCCCTAGAATGAAGTAGAACATGGAATCCCTACCATGTGGAAGAAGGCCATTTGGCCCATTGAGTCCATACAACATTCCGAGCATCCCATCCAGACCCAGCCCCTTACTGCATCCCTGTAACCCTGCATTTCTCACAGCTGACCCATCTAACCAGTATTGCCCTAGACATTATGGACAATTTTAGCATGACCAATCTGCCTAACTTGCACATCTTTTGGACTGGGGGAGGAAACCAGCGCACCTGGAGGAAACCCATTTCGATGTTGGGAGAACGTGCAAACTCCACCCGTTGCCTGAGAGTGGAATCAAGCAGAGATCCCTGGCACTGAGGCAGCAGTGCTAACCACTTAGCCACTATGCTGCCCCTGAGAGATTCGATTTTGCTTTCACAACTATTTCCATTTGGATATTGTTCGAGTAGTAATCAATTCCTCTATAGGTAGCAATCTCCATTTTATTCAAGGTCACCATGATTTCATTTCAGGGAAAGGTAGGGATGCAAGCCCTACATTTAGCTCGACCAAGGCCACAATTAAAACCATCACTTTGGCTTTATTCTGAATCTGTTTTTCACCAATTCCCTTAACCCTCATGGTTAACAAAAAATTTATTGATCTTGTTAATTTTAAAACCAGCATTAATTGCATTTTGTGCAAAAGCTCCTCACAAATTAATCCTTAAGTGGAGGGAATGAAAGGTGAATTCACCACAACATTGACTCAAAGTTCCAAAATTATATTTCTCTAGATCTGATCACCCATATACCAGGTGTGGTCAACTTAGAACTTTGTATGACCTTTGCACTTGTGTTCTAAGACTCTATTTTAAAAATAACAATTTTCTATTTGCCTTTTTAATTTTCTGTAACTACTGTGACATTTTAATGACTCTTGTTGGACCACCATTATTGGTTTTCTGTCTACTACTGGCTGAAGGAATTATCTGAATTACCAGATTTCCTCATTTTCAAAGCTCGAGCGCATTCCGTATATAACCCAGAAGGTGGGAAGTGTCTGGAATTTGCTGCTGAACCGGTTGAGACTGAAATTCTTAGCTTGTTTAAAATGTTTAAGTGCCTCAAGTGCAGATCTAACTGGCAAGGCTGTAGACCATGGGCAGGAAAACAGGATTAGAATTAGTGGTCTATTTATTCAATGAGCTGTGTGCTTTTCTTCTGTGCTGGTCCTAACTGTTAAACTACAAAGTGTCCCTTTTCTTAGTGTCATAGATCAGCATAAACTTACCCGAGAGCAATGGGAGGAGAGAATCCAGGTTTGGCACGAAGAACACCGTGGCATGCACAAGTGAGTTTTGGACTAATCCAGTTGGCTAATGGGAAGTATTTTTAATAAGGTGGAATCACTTTTATTGAAGTAGAGAAAGAGTTATAAGACTGTGTGGTAGAAATTTGAACAACTTGAATTTGGTGGAAATATTGGGTGTTTGGAGACTGAGTTTGCTCTCAGCTTCTGGAGCTAAGGATTCAGACTAATGAGATCCTTACAGGCAGAATATATAAACCCAATGACACAGCTAAGCAAACCATTTTTGGGGTTTTAGATAATCCCCATCCCTTCCCAAAGAAATGGTGCAAGGATCATAATGTGAGATTACTCCATGCCCATCACTACACTTGCAAACAGAACACCCATTTTGGGTCTGCCACATTCTTTTACTGTAGGTTTTTGGGCATTTCCTTCAACCCAATCAACCTCTGCAGCATGCACACCAGAGATGTAAACAAGCCATTTTGAATCTCTAAGATCACCTCTTCCATACAAAACCAGATGTCGTGTACCTGGGTTTTACAACTTTTCACTCCTCTTAATAAGCTATTTTAATTGAATTGGTAGTTGAAATATTAAAGTTTACATGGTACATTGGCAATAGCATTAAAGGAGCTTGTCATAGGATTGGAAAATATTGTTTGTTTCAGTCCAGCAGGAGAAAGTGAGGACTGCAGATGCTGGAGATCAGAGTTGGAGTGTGGTGCTGGAAAAGCACGCAGTCAGGCAACACCCGAGGAAGCAGGAGAATCATGTTTCTGGCAGAAGCCCTTCATCAGGAAGGGGAGTTGAAGTGTTCAGTCACAGGGCGGTGGGGTTGGTTAGTGCATTGTCCCAGAGATGTTCTCCGAAATGATTCGTGTCTCTGAGACACCCGCATTAACCAACCCCATCGCCTTGTGGCTGAACCCTTCAATTCCCCCTCCCATTCTGCCAAGGACATGCTAGTCCCATCGCCAAACCTTAATCACCCAATGCCTGTTGGAAGAATGCCTCATCTTCTGCCTTGGGACTTTCCAACTACATGGCATCAAAGTGGATTTCACCAGTTTCCCTATCTTCCCCATCTTCTCCACCCCACCCCATCCAACCTTCCAACTGGGCACCCCCTCTTACACTATCCTACCTGTCCATCTTCCTTCCTACCTATCACTTTCAGCTCCATCTTCATCTACCTCCCCCTATCGACCGCCCATTTATCTCTTGGCCCACCAGGCTCATTCCTGATGAAGGGACTATACCCAAAATGTCAGTTCTCCTCCTTGGATGCTGCCTGACCAGCTGTGCTTTTCCAGCACCACACTCTTCGATTGTGTTTCAATCCAGTGTTTGATTTATAACCAAATCAGTGGGCTGACCGTTCCCCCTCTTTACTAACTCGGTGAGAACCTACTGAGAGCTATGTAAATAGTCATGCATGTGAGAAACAAGTAACAGTTGTTATTCTAGAACCTTAGGCCAATAAAAAACATATACTTTTGTTCTAATTGTGGGACAAAGCAAGAGCAGTTTAATTTGACATCTGTAATCAATTTAATGTAAGGAAAAATACAAAATAAGAATTAAGATTATCAGTATTCTCTTGCCTATGATTGCTTGGTCTCTAATTTTAAAATCTATGCAAATTCTAACTTTTGGAGAAATTAAGTCATTGTTCACTTATTTGGTTTTAAATTGTTCATCTCCTCAACAGAGAGGATGCCATGTTAGAGTATCTGAAGATTGCCCAGGATCTAGAAATGTATGGTGTTAACTACTTTGACATCAAAAATAAGAAGGGAACAGACTTATGGTTGGGTGTTGATGCTCTGGGTCTCAATATCTATGAGAAAGAGGACAGGTAAGTGCAGCCTTTTAATCTCTCAAATGTTCATTTCTCCATATTAATTTGCAATGCATGGGCTTTGACTGAATTAATCTCAATGAAAGATATTGGATCTGTATAGAATGCATTTTACGTCTAAATTGTTTAGAATTTATGCCTTTCCAGTAAAGTGTGGCGGCACCTATGGTATTCAGCTCAGTGAATATAGAAAGTATTTTGTTTGGGGCAGTCTTTGTATATGTAACCTGAGCTACATCAACTGGTTTTTTGAATTGCAATGGAACATGGTAGAGTACATATGATATGCTCACAGTTTAGTTGTTTTTTGCATCAGCTATTAATTGATCTTTCCTGTCAAGGTGTGTGGATAGCCTGTCTTGCCAACCAGTTGCTTAGTGTCTTTAATGTCATAGAAAATTTGAGCAGGAGAAGTTTGTTGAAGGCGGCTCAGTGGTTAGCACTGCTGCCACACAGCACCAGGGACCCAGGTTCGATTCCATCCTTGGGCAATCGTCTATGTGGAGTCTGTATATTCTCTCCATGTCTGCATGGGTTTCCTCCCACAGTCAAAAGGTGTGCAGTTTAGGTGGATCAGCTATGCTACATTGCCCATATGTCCAGCGATGTGCAGGCAAGGTAGATAAGCCATAGGAAATTAAGGATTACAAGGATAGAGTAGGGGGATGGGTCTTGGTGAATTGTGCTCAGAGGGCCAGTCTGGACTCGAGGCTGAATGGCCTGTTTTCACACTGTAGAGATTCTATGCTCCTCTACTCGTCGTGGCTATGGTTGATCATCCAACCTGTCCCCACCATTCTGCCATATGCTTCAATCACTTTTGGCTCTAAGTGTTATACCCAACCCCTCCTTGAAATCATACAAGGTTTTGACGTCGACTGCTTTCCGAGGTAATAAATTCTGTAGGCTAGCCACTCCCCCTCAGTGAATAAGTTTTTCTTTTATCTCTTCCAAATGTTTTACCCAATATTCTTTAGACTGTAACCTCTGGTTCTGAACTCAATTGGGAATGTCCTACATGTATCTAGTCCTGGTAAAGATTTTTTTGGATTTCTATGACATCACCTTTTTATTCTTCTGAGCTCCAATGATTATATTTCTAACAGCTTTAGCCTCTCCTTGTGTGTCAGTCTAGCCATTCCCAATGTTGATAATCTCCCATCTATCCACATTTGCCCACTCACTCCGCTTGTCCAAATCGCACTGAAACATCTTTGCATCTGCCTCACAGCTCATCGCCCCACCCAGCTTTGTCTGTAAATTTAGAGGCATTTAAATGCTTTTTTTTCCCCTATTTAAATCATTAATATATATTGTGAACAGCTGGGGTCCTAGCCCTTCTCCAAACTAGTCATCGAGGCAAGGACTATTTTGACCAAGACCTGTTTATTCTTACTTTATTTCCTGACTGCCAAACAGTTTTCTATCCATGTCCCTATACTATCCCCCAATGCCACGTGCTTTAATTTTACATGCTAAACTGTTACAGGAGGTTTTCAACAAACTCTAACGTAAGTCCAAATAAACTACATCTATTTATCAATGCTGCTACATACATTCTTGAAGAAACCCAGTAGATTTGTCCAGCATGCTTTCCCTTTCATGAATCCTTGCTGACTCTTTCCAATCTGCCACTATTTTCCAAGTGTGTAGCTATTAAATCTTTTATAATGGGCACTAGCATATAATAAATAACACTTTAACTCTAATGATAAAACTTCCCAAGGGGCTTTTTCAACATGTTTTACACTATGCTCTATAAAGAAATATTGGGACAAGTGACCCAATGCTGAAGAGCAATTTCAGGACAGAGCCAGACTTGCATAAGGGTTGGGGAAAAGAGAGTTGAGACATGAGAGCAAGAGCAGAGAGAGCTAAAGATTAGGTGAGAGTAGAAGAACCACTTTAGGGGAGCAGAGAATAATCCGTTTGACATCACTTAAATGATTGCTATCTTTTTCTCTAAGCTAGGCCATTTATATAAACTACAGGTGAAAATTCGAAAATTTCCATTGAATTATGTGTGGATCATGAATTAATGTGTATTTTCACAAACCAGTTTGTAGGCATTAAAGTTATTCCTCTCAGTCTAATTTGTACCTTGTTCAAACTTGTAGTTTTTTCAACATGAATTACATGAACATTTTTGAACTTCCACGGACATCATTGTCTTGGTAGGTTTCACATGTGGAAGAATCTCCACCTTGAGTTCAAGCATCGTGCTCCCAAAATTAAAGGGAAACTAGAGCCCAAGCAGAGTATCAAGCAAGTGGTCTTTCTGGGAGTAGTTGTCATAGACCGGTAGATGGTAGGCGCCTAAAAGAATGGGATGTGCCACTTTCAACATTTGAACATTTTGGAATAGATAGTCACAAGTACAAACATTAGTATCCCTACCTCTGGAGCAGAAGGCCTGGGCTCAACACTACCTTCTCCAGAGTTTTGTCATAATCCATCTAAACAGGTGCATTTAAAAACAGATGTTAGCAGGAGTAGGCCATTTAGCCCCTGAGGCTGCTCTGACATTTGATAAAATCATGCTAATCTGATTTGTAGTTTCAACTCAACTTTGTCTGGCCCCAACACCCCTGGACAACCTTGACCATCAATACTTGGTTAGATATGCAAGTACATATAGCCTCTACTTCTCTCGGGAAAGGGAATTCCACATTTACAAACCTTGGAGGAAACCAAATTCTTCACTTGTCCAACTTGGTCAATGTTCCCTTGTGATCCTTCGTTCAAGGAATGAGTCAAATGAATTTTCGTTGATCTTTTTATAATACAACTTAGAAACCAAAGTTGTGCAAGGTATTCCGAATATGTAACACAACTCCTATTTAGCTGTAGTAACAATTTTCTTCTATTTTCTATCCCCCTTTAGTACATAATATTTCTTTTGTCTTCCTAATGGCTTGCAGTTCTTGCATACTATTTTTTTTGGAGATTTATTTACCAGGGCACCCAGAAAGTCTGTAGTCACTCCATTCAAATACTTATTTTTGTTTCTTAGCTAACTTTGCTGTTGACACATTGCCATCTTTTCATTAAAATGATTAATATAGATTACCAACAGTTAATCCCTGTGGCATACTAACTTGCCAACCTAAAGGTTTTCCACTTAGCCCTACCAACTACTTATCCCATCTGCTCCAAAGGTGTGTGAGAATATTGTTTTTAAAAAAACTAAAATTTGGAGGACTGACCAGAAATATAGTGACCATAATGAATCCTCATCTATTTTCAGATTGTGTAGAGTATAAGTGAGTTGATTTTTTTTGCAAGGTGAACCAATGCCAGGATTTTCTGATGCAGGAGATACAGCGTGGATCTATGTTAGGGGAATTCTTTGGGAGAAATCAATCAGTGCAAAAGTTACAAATGAAGAGAATGCAAGTAACAAAGTATATAAGAGCAGAATGGCAGTCCCTCTGTGCCCCCTCCCCCTCAGGAATCGAAGGGCTTATGCCCAAAACATTGATTCTCTTGCTCCTTGGATGCTGCCTGGCCTGTGCTTTTCCAGCAACCCATTTTTCAGGTTAGACAATTTGAGTAAATAAAGCTACATACAGTCTAGTAAGTAGTATCTATACAGAAACTGATCTACTGTGTTTAGTCCGGTGATTCTTTAGAACTTTTGAGTACTCCCTGTAGGTGAGAACAAAATTATAGTTGAATTGGAGCAAGTAAAAAATGATGGGGTGAAAATTAATAGGCAGAATCGTTAAATCATACGGTACAGGATTGGATAAAGAGAAAAGGGGAGGCTTCTGCAGAAACCATAAACTAGGGTGGCAGGGGGCTGGGACCAGACCAACAGTTTAACAAGAGGAGAGATTGAGAGGAAGGTAGATGTTAGGACCAGTAAATCAGGAAGGATGTCTAGGTAGAGACAGGTAAATGAATATGATGGTACTAATGGGCTGAAGTATGTTCATTTTAATGCAAGGAGTATTTATAGGTAAGGCAGAGGAGCCTAGAGCCTGGATCAATATATAGGACTATGATGATAGGGCCATTAGAGAGTTGGTTGAGAGGGGGACAGGACTGGCTGATCAACATTCCAAGATTTCATTTATTTTAGATGAGATAGAGAACATAGAACAATACAGCACAGAACAGGCCCTTCGGCCCACGATGTTGTGCCGAACATCTATCCTAGATTAAGCACCCATCCATGTACCTATCCAATTGCCGCTTAAAGGTCGCCAGTGATTCTGACTCTACCACTCCCACGGGCAGTGCATTCTATGCCCCCACCACTCTCTGGGTAAAGAACCCACCCCTGACATCTCCCCTATACCTTCCACCCTTCACCTTAAATTTATGTCCCCTTGTAACACACTGTTGTACCCGGGGGGAAATGTTTCTGACTGTCTACTCTATCTATTCCCCTGATCATCTTATAAACCTCTATCAAGTCACCCCTCATCCTTGGCCGTTCCAATGAGAAAAGGCCTAGCACTCTCAACCTATCCTCGTACGACCTATTCTCCGTTCCAGGCAACATCCTGGTAAATCTTCTCTGCACCCTCTCCAAAGCTTCCACATCTTTCCTAAAATGAGGCGACCAGAACTGCACACAGTACTCCAAATGTGGCCTAACCAAAGTCCTGTACAGCTGCAACATCACTTCACGACTCTTGAATTCAATCCCTCTGCTAATGAACGCTAATACACCATAGGCCGCCTTACAAGCTCTATCCACCTGAGTGGCAACTTTCAAAGATCTATGTACATAAACCCCAAGATCCCTCTGTTCCTCCATCTGACTAAGAACCCTACCGTTAACCCTGTATTCCGCATTCTTATTTGTCCTTTCAAAATGGACAACCTCACGCTTGGCAGGATTGAACTCCATCCGCCACTCCTCAGCCCAGCTCTGCATCATATCTAAATCCCTTTGCAGCCGACAACAGCCCTCCTCACTGTCCACAACTCCTCCAATCTTCGTATCATCTGCAAATTTACTGACCCACCCTTCGACTCCCTCATCCAAGTCATTAATAAAAATTCCAAACAGCAGAGGACCCAGAACTGATCCCTGCGGAACTCCACTTGTAACTCGGCTCCAGGCTGAATATTTACCATCTACCACCACTCTCTGACTTCGACCGGTTAGCCAGTTTTCTATCCAATTGGCCAAATTTCCGTCTATCCCATGCCTCCTGACTTTCCGCATAAGCCTACCGTGGGGAACCTTATCAAATGCCTTACTAAAATCCATGTACACTACATCCACTGCTCTACCCTCATCCACATGCTTGGTTACCTCCTCAAAGGATTCAATAAGACTTGTAAGGCAAGACCTACCCTTCACAAATCTGTGCTGGCTGTCCCTAATCAAGCAGTGTCTTTCCAGATACTCATAAATCCTATCCCTCAGTACCCTTTCCATTACTTTGCCTACCACAGAAGTAAGACTAACTGGCCTGTAATTCCTGGGGTTATCCCTATTCCCTTTTTTGAATAGGGGCACAACATTCGCTACTCTCCAGTCCCCTGGTACCACCCCCGTTGACAGTGAAGACGAAAAGATCATTGCCAAACGGTACTGCAATTTCCTCTCTCGCTTCCCACATAATCCTAGGATATATCCCTTCAGGCCCGGGGGACTTGTCTATCCTCAAGTTGTTCAAAATGTCCAACACATCTTCCTTCCTAACAAGTATCTCTTCTAGCTTACCAGTCCGTTTCACACTCTCCTCTTCAACAATACGGTCCCTCTTGTTAGTAAATACTGAAGAAAAGTACTCATTCAAGACCTCTCCTATCTCTTCCGACTCCATACACAGTCTCCCACTACTGTCCTTGATTGGACCTACCCTCGTTCTCGTCATTCTCATGTTTCTCACATACGCATAAAATGCCTTGGGGTTATCCTTGATCCTATCCGCCAAGGATTTTTCATGCCCTCTCTTAGCTCTCCTAATCCCTTTCTTCAGGTCCCTTCTGGCTATCCTGTATCCCTCCACTGCTCTGTCTGAACCCCGTTTCCTCAACCTTATGTAAGCCTCCTTCTTCCTCTTTACTAGACATTCAACCTCCCTCATCAACCAAGGTTCCCTCACACGACCATTTCTTTCCTGCCTGATAGGTACATACATATCAAGGACACGTCGTATCTGTTCCTTGAAAAAGTTCCACATTTCCACCACATCCTTCCCTGACAGCCTGTGCTCCCAACTTATGCACCTCAAATCCTGACTTACAGCATCGTAATTTCCCCCCCCCCCCCCCCCCCCCCCCCCCCCCCCCCCCCCCCCGCCCCCATTGTAAAATCTACCCTGTTGTGCGCACCTATCTCTCCATAACCAAGGTGAAAGTCACACCTTGGAAGGTAAGAGTTGGAGGAATTGCATTACTAATCAGGGAGAATGTTGGGTCTGCACTCAACATTGCCTCAATGGATGAGCCTTCCAATAATGTGGGTGTAGTTGCTGTGATAGGATTATATTGTAGTCCTCCTCTCCTCTCTCTACAAGTGGACTTCAACAGTTTCCTCATTTCCCTTTCCCCCACCTCACCCTACTTCCGAACTTCCAGCTCAGCACTGTCCCCATGACTTGTCCTACCTGCCTATCCTCTTTTCCACCTATCCACTCCACCCTCCTCCCTGACGTATCACCTTCATCCCCTCCCCAACTCACCTATTGTACTCTGCTACTTTCTCCCCACCCCCATCCTCCTCTCATTTATCTCTCCACCCTTTAGGCACTTTGCCTGTATTCCTCATAAAGGGCTTTTGCCTGAAACGTTGATTTTACTGCTCCTCGGATGCTGTCTGAACTGTTGTGCGCTTCCAGCACCACTAATCCAGAATCTAGTTTCCAGCATCTGCAGTCATTGTTTTTACCTTACATTATAGGCCCCCCCGACAGCCACTGAGATTGAGGAACAGATGCGTAGCAGATTGTAGAAAGATGCAATAAAAACAAAGTTGCCATAGTGGTAACTACCCCAACATTGACTGGGACTTGGAGCAAAAGGCTTATACCAGGCAGAATTTAAGTGCATCCAAAAGGGTTTCCTGAAATAGTATGTGGATAGTCCAACTAGAGTATGGGCCAAAATAGACAGTGTACTGGCTAATAAGCCTGGCCAGGTGGCTGACCTTTCAGTATTTTGGAAACAGTGATCACAACTCTTTTTTATTTTTCAAGGCAGCTATGAATAAGGATAAGTCAGGACCTTGTGGCAAGTTACTAAACTGGGGAAGAGCATGTTATGTCCGTATAAGACAGGAGCTCAGGAGTATTATTTGGGAGAAGCTGTTATCAGGCGAGTCCACATTTTGACATGTGCGAGTTGTTTAAAGACCTGATCAGAATTCAGGACTGGCATGTTCCAGTAAGGAGGAAGGACAAAGATGGCAAGGTAAGACACTCCTGGATAATTACATTGTGAATTTAATCGAGAGGAGAAAAGCATACGTAAGGCTTACGAAACTAAAATCAGCCAGGGCCCATGAGGAATATAAAGCGGGAAAGAACATGAGCAACAAGGGGCCATGAAGCGACCTTGGCAAGAAGGGGCCAAAGAGGATCCCAAGGCATTCTATACATCCATCAAAAACTAGTGGATCACTAGAGAGAAGGTAGGACCATTCAACAATAAAGGAGGAGAAAATACTGCGAATGCTGGAATCTGAAACCAAAAGAGAAAATGATGGAAAATCTTAGTAGGTCTGGCAGCATTTATAAGGAAAAAAGAAGCTGACCTTTTGAGTCTAATTGACCCTTTAAGCTTTGACAAAGGGAGAAATAGGGAGGTATTTCAGCTAGGCTGAGAGAAGGTGAGTCATGGCTCCAGAAGCCAAGGTAGCAATAAAGAGGTGGTAATGACAGTGCATAGAGAGGTTATAGGGAGACTAGGAGCTGTGAATAACCAAGGCTGAAGCTAGTGCTATATGACAAAATATGGGGGGGGGAGGTGGATGGGTGAAGCAGAGGCAAAATGGAAAACAGAAGGATAGCAAAGGGGGAAAAGGAGAGGAAAAAAGGTGATGAGAGAGGGTGGAAAAGAAAAGACTTTGGTTTGGCCACGCTTGGAGTATTGTGTTCAATTCCAGTTGCCACTTTACAAGCTTTGGAGAGGGAATATGAGATTCACCAAGATGCTGTCTAGATTAAAGGGTATTTGTGTTAATAAGAGGCAAGAAAAACTAAGGTGGTTTTGTCTAATGGTGGAGGCTGAGGATAGACTTGATAGAAGGTATAAAATTATAATTATTATAGTTAGGATTGACAGTCAAGTCTTTTTTCCCCCAGAGTTGCAATGGTTAATACTAGGGGGCATACATTTAAGGTGAGAGGGAGAAAGTTCAAAGGAGATGAGGGCAGGATTTCAAGTGGTAGTCGTCTGGAACATGTTTCCAGAGGTGGTGATGGAGGCAGATACATTAGGAGTGTTGAAGAGGCTCTTCCATAATCACATGAATATGCAAGGAATGGAAGGATATGGACTACGGGCATGCAGAAGGGATTGGTTAAACGTGTCTCATGTTTGGTACAATATTGTGGGCTGTAGGGTCTGTTCCTGTGTTGTATTCTATGCTGAGGGCTCAAAACACTGAAGCCATAGAGGAGTGCAGTTTATGCAAGGGACAACTTGAAGTCAGGAGAACAAAAAGGGAGCATGAAATAAATCTGGAAGAATTAAGAAAAATCCTGAGTTATTTTACAATTACATTAAGGATAGAAAGGAAGAGAGTAGGGCCCATTTAAGGATGACATTTGTGCATGGAGTCTCACAGCATGGGTAGAATTCTAAGAGAATGCTTTGTGTTCACCAGTGAGAAGGATGATGTGGGTACAAAAATCGGGGAGGACTGTGATACACTAAATTAAGTTAGCATAGACAAAGGAGGTTCTGACTGGTCTGATAACTGGGGTGGTATGGTAAATGGTAAGGCTAGCCTGAGGCTACAGAAGAATATAGATGGGCTTGTCAGTGGCAAATGAAATTCAATCATTTGGGCAGAACAAACAAGGCAACGAAATACATGATGCACGGTGGGACCCTAAGTCTCCTTAAGTTGTTATAGAGATGCCAGAGTTTTGGAAATGGCAAACCCTTTATCAAGAAAAGTAAGGAAGGCAGGGCAACTTACATTCTTGTAGGAAATAATTGGGGGCATAATTAACAGGCGTTTCGGAGTGGTTTCAGAACTGGCATGGATTTCCAAAAGGCATTCTCTTTGACTAATTAAATGTTTTGATGAATTAATGAACATGATTGATGGGAATTTGGTAAAGTATGTCTATGGATTTTATGTTTTGAAAGTGGTTGACAAAATTGAGGCTCAATCAAAGGGCAGTGGGTGTCTGCTTAGATTTTTTTTTTAAATGGCTTTAAGAATAGAAAATAGCAAATATGTTAAATAGTTCAATATTGAAATACAGGGAAATTTCAATTTTTACTTATTTCTTTTCCTCCTGCTGTCTACAGATAGTATCCTTTGCAAGCCAGATCAGGAGTCTCGCATGGTGTGTTACCTGCCCGGTGCCAGGGTGCGGGACATCTCCGATCGGCTTGAAAGGATATTGGAGCAGGAGGGGGAGGATCCAGTTGTTGTGGTCCACGTTGGGACTAACAACATAGGCAAAGCTAGAGTGGAGGACCTGTTTGGGGATTATCAAGCAATAGGAAGGAAATTGAAGTACAGGTTATCAAGGGTCATAATCTCAGGATTACTGCCCAAGCCACGTGCCAATTGGCATAGGGATAAGAAAATTGGGGAAGTAAACACGTGGCTAAGGGATTGGTGTGAGAAAAAGGGATTCCACTTCATGGGGCATTGGCATCAGTTTGGAACCAGGGTGATCTGTACTGGTGGGACAGTCTCGACCTGAACTGATCAGGTACCAATGTTCTAGCAAAGAGGATAAATAGGGTGGTCAGTAGGACTTTAAACTTCTGAGTTGGGGGGGGGGAAGGGAAAGTGAAAGCAATGGAGTATGGAGTTAAATGGAAAGATAAGCAACAGGATAGCATATGTGCAGGTGGATTTAAACTTGAAGCAGACTTGGAATGCAGCAAAAAGGGAGGATAACTTGGGGCATCTTATGACTTCCAATATCTCTAATGATAAAGTTAGCATTAAGGCACTTTATGAATGCTACGAGCATTCGGGTAACAAAGCAGATGAACTAATGGCACAGATCATCGTGAATGATTATGATGTGGTAGGCATCAGAGACGTGGTTACAGGGGGTCAGGACTGGCAGTTAAACATCCAAGGATTTTCAACTTATCGAAAAGACAGGGAGGTGGGCAGAGGGGGTGGAGTTGCCTTGTTAGTTAAGAACAAAATTAAATCTATGGCACTGAATGACATAGCATCGGATGATGTGGAGTCTGTGTGGGTGGAATTGAGGAACCACAAAGGCAAAAAAACCATAATGGGAGTTATGTACAGACCTCTTAACAGTGGTCAGAACCAGGGGCGCAACATGTACCGGGAAATAGAGAAGGCATGTCAGAAAGGCAAGGTCACGGTGATCATGGGAGACTTCAATATGCAGGTGGACTGGGTAAATGTTGCCAGTGGATCCAAAGAAAGGGAATTCATGGAATGCTTACAGGATGGCTTTTTGGAACAGCTTGTCATGGAGCCCACAAGGGAGCAGGTTATTCTGGACCTAGTGCTATGTAATGAAGCAGACTTTATGAAAAATCTTAAAGTAAGGGAACACTTGGGAAGCAGCAATCATAATATGGTAGAGTTCAGTCTGTGGTTTGAAAGAGAGAACGTGTTACAGTTAGTTAAAAAGGTAATTATGAGGGCATGAGAGAGGAACTGACAAAAATAGACTGGAAGCAGAGCCTAGTGGGGAAGACAGTAGAGCAAAAATGGCAGGGGTTTGTGGGTATAATTGAGGACACTGTACAGAGGTTCATCCCCTAGGAAAGAGAGATTATCCGGGGAGGGATTAGACAGCAATGGCTGACAAAGGAAGTCAGGAAATATATTAAAGAAAAAGAGATCCTATAGAGTGGCTAAGAGCACTGGGAAATCAGAAGATTGGGAAAGCTACAAAAACAGGATAATAAACAGAGAAATAAGGAAGAAGAGGAGGTCGGCTAGCCAGTAATATTAGAAATGATAGTAAAAGTTTCTTTCAGTACATAAGAAACAAACGACAGGCAAAAGCAGACATTGGGCCACTTAACTGATGCTGGAAGCCTAGTGATGGGAGATAAGGAAATAGCAGGAAAACGGAGCAAGTACTTTGCGTCAGTCTTCACAGTGGAAGACATGAACAATATCCCAACAATTAAAGGGAGTCAGGGGGCTGAGTTGAGTATGGTTGCCATTATAAAAGAGAGAGTGCTAGAAAAGCTAAGAGGTCTTAAAATTAGTCAATCTCCTGGTCCCGATGGGCTACATCCTAGAGTTCTGAGAGAGGTGGCTGAGGAAATAGTGGAGGCGTTGGTTGAGATCTTTCAAAAGTCACTGGAGTCAGGGAAAGTCCCGGATGATTGGAAGATCGCTGTTGTAACCCCCTTGTTCAAGAAAGGATCAAGACAAAAGATGGAAAATTATAGGCCAATTAGCCTAACCTCGGTTGTTGGTAAAATTCTAGAATCCATCAATAAGGATGAGGTTTCTAAATTCTTGGAAGAGCAGAGTCGGATTAGAACAAGTCAACATGGATTTAGTAAGGGGAGGTCGTGCCTGACAAACCTGTTGGAATTCTTTGAAAAGGTGACAAACAGGTTAGACCAGGGAAACCCAGTGGATGTGGTCTATCTAGACTTCCAAAAGGCCTTTGATAAGGTGCCACATGGGAGGCTGCTGAGCGAGGTGAGGGCCCATGGTGTTTGAGGTGAGCTGCTGGTATGGATTGAGAATTGGCTGTCTGACAGAAGGCAGAGAGTTGGGATAAAAGGTTCTTTTTCTGAATGGCAGCCGGTGACGAGCGGTGTCCCGCAGGGTTTAGTGTTGGGGCCGCAGCTGTTCATGTTATATATTAATGATCTGGATGAAGGGACTGGGGGCATTCTAGTGAAGTTTGCAATGATACGAAGTTAGGTGGACAGGCAGGTAGTACTGAGGAAGTAAGGAGGCTACAGAAGGATCTAGACAGTTTGGGAGAGTAGTCCAGGAAATGGCTGATGGAATTCAACGTGAGCAAATGCGAGGTCTTACACTTTGGCAAAAAGAATAAAAGCATGGACGGTGAGAAAATTCATAAAGCCAAAGTACAAAGGGATCTGGAAATGCTAGTCGAGGATTCTCTAAAGGTAAACATGCAGGTTGAGTCCGTGATTAAGAAAGCTATTGTCATTTATCTCGAGGGTTGGAATATAAAAGCACCGTTGTGCTACTGAGACTTTATAAAGCTCTGGTTAGGCCCCATTTGGAGTACTGTGTCTAGTTTTGGTCCCCACACCTCAGGAAGGACATACTGGCACTGGAGCGTGTCCAGCGGAGATTCACATGTTAGATCCCTGGAATGGTAGGTCTAACATACGAAGAACGGCTGAGGATCCTGGGATTGTATTCATTGGAGTTTAGAAGGTTAAGGGGAGATCTAATAGAAACTTACAAGATAATACATGGCTTGGAAAGGGTGGATGCTAGGAACTTGTTTCCGTTAGGTGAGGAAACTAGGACCCGTGGTCGCAGCCTTAGAATTAGAGGGGGTCAATTCAGAACAGAAATGCGGAGACATTTCTTCAGCCAGAGTGTGGTGGGCCTGTGGAATTCATTGCCACGGAGTGCAGTGGAGGCCAGGACGCTAAATGTCTTCAAGGCAGAGACTGATTAAATTCTTGATGTCACAAGGAATTGAGGGCTATGGGGAGAATGCGGGTAAGTGGAGTTGAAATGTCCATCAGCCATGATTGAATGGCGGAGTGGACTTGATGGGCCGAATGGCCTTACTTCCACTCCTATGTCTTATGGTCTTATGCTTCAGCCAAATGCCACCTACCCATGTTTCTGGAAACTTTTTTTTAATACCATCAAAACCCTTCATGAAATCATGAACCTCTTAAATATGTTCACCCTTTTCCTCTTGTAGCTCTCTGTTCCAAGGTAAATAACCTCCAACCTTTCCAGAATGCACCACAGCAGTCTCAGTTGTGAACCATAGGAAATCCCAAACATACTCCAGTCCTTCAAGAATTGCACTCGCGACTCTGAGGGTTGCTTTCTTGTTTTAAAGAAAAGCCAGTCAATAAAATATTGTTTAGGGTAAAGAGATCAAAAATAGGTTCAGTTGTATAATTAAATTGCATCATTCCTGTTCTTTTTATTCAAGCAAGATTTAAATTGGGAGGTAGAAGAGAAGGTTTGCATTCTGAGACTAAATTGATAACTGTCTGTCTTGGAATTTCACTTCCAAAT
This sequence comes from Hemiscyllium ocellatum, assembly GCF_020745735.1. NCBI lineage: Eukaryota > Metazoa > Chordata > Chondrichthyes > Orectolobiformes > Hemiscylliidae > Hemiscyllium > Hemiscyllium ocellatum. The sequence goes on from NC_083410.1 coordinate 72,899,634, forward strand.
TTTAATAATGACAAGAAGTTCTAGGATTCCACCTTTTTGAATAATTACTTTTTCTCAATGTACAGAAAATTCAGCTCAAATAATAATAGGTCTATAATGACTGGACAGTCGCTGATTTTGTATGGAATTGAATCCTTTAGTTGATGTTCAGCCTAAAACTGAAGATGTCTTTTCAATCTTAGATTAACACCCAAGATTGGTTTCCCATGGAGTGAAATCCGCAATATCTCATTCAATGACAAGAAATTTGTCATCAAACCCATTGACAAGAAAGCACCGGTGAGTTCTCCAAGGATTAGTTCTTGTATGGAAAGATCGTTTCTGAATGTTTAGAACTGTTACTGTTGCACTAGTTCTTGGATTTCATGTGCACTTAATCCGTTTTTATTTAACAGAATTGATCATTTTCCACTGGTGCTATTTTATGTTAATACTTCAGAGTAGAAGTTTGTCTCTCTTCTTGTTTTATAAAGGCCCAAACCACATGCCTTACTTGTTTTCTCAGCCATGCTCCCACCCCACCTTTTGTAATTTGCACGCAGGTACTTCTAGGTCACTCTGCTCTTGCACCTCTTGGAATTGCGCACTTTAGTTTTTATTGCCTTTTATTGTTCTTCTTCCCAAGATGAATCACTTCACAACTCTGCATTAAATTTAATGAGCACTCATTGTCCATTGCACCAGCCTGTGTACTTCTGAAGTTTGCCATGCTAATATGTTTCAGTTGCATGTTTTGAAATTGTCCTACCTGCCCAAGTTTACCACCTTTTATAGGTCAAATAAGCAACCTCTGGGGTGCACTGTTTTGTTCAAGACCAGGTTTGCACCTTCTCTTGTTCTTCCTTTCACACTCTTCCTTCACACTAAGTTTTCTGCCCCATTGCCTGGTCTCCCTCACTTAAGCAATCCCCATCTCACTCTGTCTTTCACCTGATCTGTCATCCTCCCCAAACCAGCACAAATTCCCTCCTTTAATGCGAGTTCTTAGTTTCCCCTATTTTCAATTTAACTTCATCCCCAAAATCAACCAAGGCAATAAAATTTCCTCCAGATCAGAGCGGTGGGTTCACATTAGTTACAAAACATTGCTTCCAAATATAATTGACATTTTGCTTCTACCCATTAAATAAACTTAGAATATTCTGTTCATGAGCATTGTTTTGATTGTACATCTTCTCCAATAAGTTTTTGTTTTGTGACACTCTCAAAAGACATTTGACAGTTCTTGTTGAGATTCTCTTTTTATTAACTAGTAATTCTCCAAACCATTCACTTTGTCTGGTTCAGCCACTGACATTGGCTGTAATAACTAGGATTATCCATCTCTTGTTTGTTGAACAGTGACAAAAGATTTGCAGTTCTCAATTTCCACTCTTGGTTAGTTTGAAATAAGAGCAACAAAAGGTGGAATCTTGTTTGTAGTTTCTTGATTTGGAGATTACATACTAAATTTGGTTCTTCTGATGTATAGTCCCCCCACCTTTTGGGGTAATAAAAGAATGTTGGACTCTTCCTTCCATGGAAGGAAGTGATTGTGTACTTGAAGACGAATTTTCAGATTTGTTGGGGCAAAGCTTAGATATGGAAATAAATTGAACACACTTATACTGTTTATAGGATTTTATTTTCTATGCTCCACGTCTAAGAATAAACAAAAGAATCTTGCAGTTGTGTATGGGCAACCATGAGCTGTACATGAGGCGTCGAAAACCTGATACCATTGAAGTACAGCAGATGAAGGCCCAGGCTCGTGAGGAAAAGCACAAGAAACAATTGGAAAGGTATTGGACCTTATGTATCCTTTTTCTCTATACTTGACAAAAGAAGTGATTTTGCTTCATTCTTGATTCAAAAAGATAGCACACTCACTCAAGGTGATGTATTTAATGAGATGTTAATCCCAGGTTCCATCTACTTATTCAGCTAAATGGCACTATGGAAAGCAAAGTATGGTATGCAAGCCAGCATTTAGCCCGGAGACTTGTTTCTTTAGCTCATCGATTGTTGTGGAACTTGATTCCAGGTTGTCTACTCTTTTCTATATAGGGTCGAAGAGATGTACAGCATAGAAACAGACCCTTTTGGCCCAACTCATCCACATCAACCTGATATTCCAACCCAATCTAGTCCCATTTGTCAGCATTTGGCCCATGTCCCTCTAAACCTGTTTTATTTGTATACCCATCCAGATGCCTTTTTTAAATGCTGCAATATATATACTGGCCTCCAGCACTTCCTTTGGCAGCTCATTCCATACACTTTTCACCCTCCGCGTGAAAAAGTTGTCCTTTTTTATATCCTTTCCCTCTTTCACCCTAAACCTATGCCATCCAGTTCTGGACTCCACCCATCCCAGGGGAAGGACCTTGTCTATTTATACTATCCATGCCTGTCATGATTTTATGAACCTCTTTAAGGTCACCCCTCAGTCTCTGGCACTCCAGGGAAAACCGCTCCAAGCCTATTCAATCTCTCCCTACAACTCTAATTCCGCCAACCCTGGCACCATCCTTGTCAATCTTTTCTGAACCTTTACAAGTTTCACAACATCCTTCCTTCAGGAAAGAGACCAGAATTGCAAGCAATATTCCAACAGTGGCTTAACCAATGCCCTAACATGACCTCCCAACTCCTATACTCCATGTTCTGACCAATAAAGGAAAGCATACCAAGCACTGCCTTCACTATGCTATCTACCAGCAACTCCACTTTCAAGGAACCTGCGCTTCAAGGTCTCTTTGTTGAGCAGCACTCCCTAGGACCTTACCATTTAAGTGTAGAAGTCCTACTCTGATTTGCTTTCCCAAAATGCATCACCCCTCATTTAGAACATAGAACAATACAGCACAGAACAGGCCCTTCAGCCCACGATGTTGTGCCGAACATTTGTCCTAGCTTAAGCACCCATCCATGTACCTATCCAATTGCCGCTTAAAGGTCACCAGTGATTCTGACTCTACCACTCCCGCGGACAGCGCATTCCATGCCCCCACCACTCTCTGGGTAAAGAACCCACTCCTGACATCTCCCCTATACCTTCCACCCTACACCTTAAATTTATGTCCCCTTGTAACACTCTGTTGTACCCGGGGAAAAAGTCTCTGACTGTCTACTCTATCTATTCCCCTGATCATCTTATAAACCTCTATCAAGTCACCCCTCATCCTTCGGCGTTCCAACGAGAAAAGGCCTAGCACTCTCAACCTATCCTCGTACGACCTATTCTCCATTCCAGGCAACATCCTGGTAAATCTTCTCTGCACCCTCTCCAAAGCTTCCACATCTTTCCTAAAATGAGGCGACCAGAACTGCACACAGTACTCCAAATGTGGCCTAACCAAAGTCCTGTACAGCTGCAACATCACTTCACGACTCTTGAATTCAATCCCTCTGCTAATGAACGCTAATACGCCATAGGCCGCCTTATAAGCTCTATCCACCTGAGTGGCAACTTTCAAAGATCTATGTACATAGACCCCAAGATCCCTCTGTTCCTCCACCTGACTAAGAACCCTACCATTATTCCGCATTCTTATTTGTCCTTCCAAAATGGACAACCTCACACTTGGCAGGATTGAACTCCATCTGCCACTCCTCAGCCCAGCTCTGCATCATATCTAAATCCCTTTGCAGCCGACAACAGCCCTCCTCACTGTCCACAACTCCACCAATCTTCGTATCATCTGCAAATTTACTGACCCACCCTTCGACTCCCTCATCCAAGTCATTAATAAAAATTCCAAACAGCAGAGGACCCAGAACTGATCCCTGCGGAACTCCACTTGTAACTCGGCTCCAGGCTGAATATTTACCATCTACCACCACTCTCTGACTTCGACCGGTTAGCCAGTTTTCTATCCAATTGGCCAAATTTCCGTCTATCCCATGCCTCCTGACTTTCCGCATAAGCCTACCGTGGGGAACCTTATCAAATGCCTTACTAAAATCCATGTACACTACATCCACTGCTCTACCCTCATCCACATGCTTGGTTACCTCCTCAAAGAATTCAATAAGACTTGTAAGGCAAGACCTACCCTTCACAAATCCGTGCTGGCTGTCCCTAATCAAGCAGTGTCTTTCCAGATACTCGTAAATCCTATCCCTCAGTACCCTTTCCATTACTTTGACTAACTGGCCTGTAATTCCCAGGGTTATCCCTATTCCCTTTTTTGAACAGGGGCACAACATTTGCCACTCTCCAGTCCCCTGGTACCACCCCCGTTGACAGTGAAGACGAAAAGATCATTGCCAACGGTACTGCAATTTCCCCTCTCGCTTCCAACATAATTCTGGGATGTATCCCGTCAGGCCCGGGGGACTTGTCTATCCTCAAGTTGTTCAAAATGTCCAACACATTTTCCTTCCTAACAAGTATCTCTTCTAACTTACCAGTCCGTTTCACACTCTCCTCTTCAACAATACGATCCCTGTCCTTCGTAAATACTGAAGAAAAGTACTCATTCAAGACCTCTCCTATCTCTTCCGACTCCATACACAGTCTCCCACTACTGTCCTTGATCGGACCTACCCTCGTTCTCGTCATTCTCATGTTTCTAACATACGCATAAAATGCCTTGGGGTTATCCTTGATCCTATCCGCCAAGGATTTTTCATGCCCTCTCTTAGCTCTCCTAATCCCTTTCTTCAGGTCCCTTCTGGCTATCCTGTATCCCTCCACTGCTTTGTCTGAACCCCGTTTCCTCAACCTTATGTAAGCCTCCTTCTTCCTCTTTACTAGACATTCAACCTCCCTCGTCAACCAAGGTTCCCTCACACGACCATTTCTTTCCTGCCTGACCGGTACGTACATATCAAGGACACGTCGTATCTGTTCCTTGAAAAAGTTCCACATTTCCACCACATCCTTCCCTGACAGCCTATGCTCCCAACTTATGCTCCTCAGATCCTGTCTTACAGCATCGTAATTTCCCTTCCCCCAATTGTAAAACCTACCCTGTTGCACGCATCTATCTCTCTCCATAACCAAGGTGAAAGTCACAGAATTGTGGTCACCATCACCAAAATGCTCACCCACTATCAAGCCCATCACTTGTCCCGGTTCGTTACCGAGTACCAAATCCAATATGGCCTCCCCTCTGGTCGGACAATCTACATACTGAGTTAGAAAAGCTTCCTGGACACACTGCACAAAACACCGCCCCATCCAATCTACTTGATCTAAAGAGCTTCCAATCAATATTTGGGAAGTTGAAGTCGCCCATGACTACTACCCTGTGGCTTCTGCACCTTTCCAAAATCTGTTTCCCAATCTGTTTCTCCACATCTCTGCTGCTATTGGGGGGCCTGTAGTAAACACCCAGCAAGGTGACTGCACCTTTCCTATTTCTGACTTCAGCCCATACTACTTCCAAGGGCAGATCCCCATCAAACTTCCTTTCTGCAGCCGTTATACCATTTCTAATTAGCATTGCCACCCCCCCCCCCCTCCTTTTTTACCACCCTCCCTAATCTTACTGAAACATCTGTAACCAGGAACCTCCAACAACCATTCCTGTCCCTCATCTATCCACGTTTCCATGATGGCCACAACATCGTAGTCCCAGGTACTGATCCACGCCTCAAGTTCACCCACCTTATTTCTGATACTCCTTGCGTTGAAGTAAACGCACTTGAGCCCATCTCTGCGTCTGCAAGTATTCCCTGTCAGTGCTACTTTCTCCACAGTCTCCCTACATTCTTGGACATCCTGACAAACAGCTAGCCTACTTGCTGGACTACAAGTCCAGATCCCATCCCCCTGCCAAATTAGTTTAAACCCCCCCGAAGAGTGCTAGCAAACCTATCCCCCAGGATATTGGTGCCCTTCTGGTTCAGGTGCAACCCACCTTCCCACCTTTCTCTAAACTTAAACTCCATCTGCCACTTCTCAGCCCATTGGTCCATTTGATCAAGATCCCATTGTAATCTGAGGTAATCTTCTTTGCTGTGCACTACTCCAATTTTGGTGTCATCTGCAAACTTACTAACTATAATGCTCACATCCAAATAGTTTATATAAATGGCAAAGTAGTGGATCCAGCGCCAATTCTTGTGGCATTCCACTGGTCACAGGTCTCCAGTCTGAAAAACAACCCTCCATCACCACCCTCTGTCTTCTACATTTTGAGCCAGTTCTGTATCCAAATGGCAATTTCTCCCCATATTCCATGAAATCTAACCTTGCTCACCAGTCTCCCATGGGGAACCTTGTCGAACACCTTATTGAAGTCCATGTAGATCGCATCTACTGCTCTGCCCTCATCAATCCTCTTTGAAGAATAACAAAAACTCAAGTTTGAGAGACATGGTTTCCCACGCACAAAACCATGTTGATTTATTCCGTAATCAGTCCTTGCCTTTCCAAATAAATGTACATCCTGTCCCTCAGGATTCCCTTCAACTTGCCCACCACCAACATCAGGCTCACCAATCTATAGTTCCCTGACTTATCCTTACCACCCTTCTTTCAATAGTGGTACCATGCTAGCCAACTTCGTCTTCCAGCACCTAACCTGTGACTATCGATGATACAAATCTCATTTCTGAAGGCTTCCCATTTTTCAGCAATCCTTTTTACCTGTAAACATCAGCCCCCAATTAGCTTTTGAAAGTTCTTGCCTAAAACTGTCAAAATTAGCCTTCCTCCAATTTAGAACTTCAACTTTTAGATCTGGTCCATCCTTTTCTCACTGTTTTAAAACAAATAGAATTGATTGCTGGCCCCAAAGTGCTCCCCCAATGACACGTCAGTCACCTGCCCTGCTTTATTTCCCAAGAATAGGTCAAGTTTTGCAACACCTCTCTTTGGTGCATCCACATACTGAATCAGAAAATTTTTCTGGTACACACTTCACAAATTCTTCTCCATCTAAACCTTTAACACTATGGCAGTCCCAGTCTATGTTTGGAAAGTTAAAATCCCCTACCATAGCCACTTTATTATTCTTACAGATAATTGAAATTTCCTTACAAATTTGTTTCTGTTTCCCACTGATTACTAGGGGATCTATAGTACAATCCCAATAAGGTGATCATCCCTTTTTCTTATTTCTCAGTTCCACCCAAATAATTTCCCTGGATGTATTTCCAGGAATATTCTCCCTATGCACAGCTGTAATACTATCCCTTATCAAAAATGCCACACCCCTCCTCTCTTGCCTACCTTTTATATCCACCTTTTATATCCTTCCTGGAGCATTAAGCTGCCATTCCTGTCCATCCCTGGACCACATTTCTGTAATTGCTATGTTATCCCAGTCCCATGTTCCTAATCATGCCCTGAGTTCATCTGCCTTCCCTGTTAGGTCTCTTGCATTGAAATAAATGCAGTTTAATTTATCAGTCCTACTGTTGTTCTCTTCGTCCCTGCCTGCCCTGACTGTTTGACTGGCTTTTTTTTTCAACTGTACTGGTCTCTGATCTTCCTCTATCTCCCTGGGTCCCATACCCTCAGCTTACTAATTTTAAATTCTCCCAAGCAGCTCTTGTAAACCTCCCTGCCAGTATATCAGTCCCCTTCCAATTCAGGTACAATCCGTCCTCCTTGTGCAGATCGTGTCTCCCCCAGAATCTCCTCCTTCAGAATTTCAACCTTTTTCCCTTCTTACTTTGATTCCAATGTGTGGAATGACCTCCTGCTGGTCCCTGTCCCCTTTTGAGCACATTCTCCATCCTCTGAGACCTCCTTGATCCTGGCGCCAAGGAGGCAACACTCCACTGAGTTTTCACAGTAAGCCTCAGAATTGTCTATCTGTGCCGAGGACTAGAGTCCCCGTACCCCTCATTACAATATACCTTGTCTTGATACCAGAAACTTAGCTGTTTGTGCTACATTCCCCTGAGAACCCATCACACCCTACATTTTCTAAAACAACATATTTGTTTGAAATGGGGATAGCCACAGCAAACTCCTATACCCTGCCTACCTCACGTACCTTTCCTGGAGTTAACCAATCTGTGACTGTACCTGTGGCATTTCTCCCTTCCTATAACTACTATCCATCCACACCCCCTTTGCTCTTGTAAATTCCTCATTGCCTCTATCTGTCACTCCAGTCGATCCATTTGATCTGATTAGGATCCACAACCAATGACACTTATTGCTGATATAATCCTTAGTAACACATTAACACACTCACTACTCCCACATATCACTCTACTCTGGGCCATTTTTACTCCTCCCAATCTGCAGACTCCGAAAATAGCATTGTCTTTTTGCTCTATAAAACACTGTTCCAGGTTAACTTAATACTTACGGTTTATTTTTAAAATGTAATCAAGAGACCGATCTCACATATAATCAACAAAGAGCCCACTCTACACACTATTGTAAATTTATAGCAAAGCTGCGCTTTAAAATTATACACTTATCTCTTTCTGTGCTGTGATCTCTCCCAAAGAGGTTCCTTCAAGATCAGTTGTGAATTTTGTTCTTTAAGTTTTCCTAGATGCACTCGGATGTTCAGCAATACAGGAATTCAAATAGCAAATTCATTCTTGTGTCAGTTAGCAGTGTGGGTCATAATTACTTTACCAGAAGATGAACTGTATTAGACTCCTTTTCTGTGATTTTCTGTAAAATATTCTGAATTCTCATCTTCACATTACTTTCTTTCATAGTTCTTTTTTTCTTTAGGGGCAACATTTTGTTTTTGTTTTATAAAATTGATTCCCCACCATGTAAGAATAATAGGCTTTAAAACCTGGGTAGCTTTTGTGGATCATTCATCCAATTAGATGTTTAATTACTTGATTCTATACTTTTGTATAGGGGGAACCTAATCTACCACTTTGGCCTGGATTGTTAACAATATTACAGATGAGAGCATAGTGTTGTCAACCAAGGGTTTCATGATGTCATAAAATCTCATATTAAACATTATATCAAGCACTTAACCTTTTTTGGAATCCAGTGGCCATAATCTTGAATGTGCATCATTTGATTCTCCATGATCATTATTTCTTGAGCATTTTAAAATTCTGCCCAGTAGTTGATGTAATGATTTATGACCTTGAGAAAATTTGAGGTTGATATGACTATGAAGTGACAATCTCATTGCTTTAACTTGAATTATTTGAACCTCTTCTATCTGAAGAAGAAATCACTGTTTCCAATAATTTTGGATGTATTTTTGAATTTTTTTAAAACTCTCTTCATTCCCTAACTGATACAAACAAAAGTAATCATTTACACTTCTCAAATCACCAACAAATAGTGAAAGAGAAGGGTTGAGTGTGATGCAGGATGAGGATAATGAGTATAAGTAGGAACAGAATTGAAAATAGGCCACGCACAAATAAGCTAAATTCGCAGCTTTGTGCAGCTTGTACACTTGGCAGAATTTTATTTTTAAAATTGAGCTTATAACACAAGTATAAAAAATACCTGTCAAAAATCAAACTTTTATTGAATATTGCTATTTAGTGAGCAGTCAATCTTTAAATCTTTTAACTGTTCTGTGTGTAGGGCGCAGTTGGAGCAGGAGAAGCAGAAGCGGGAGATAATAGAGAAAGAAAAAGAACAGATGGAAAAGGAAACTAGAGATCTGATGCTGAAGCTGAAACTGTACGAAGATCAGACAAAGAAAGCTGAAAAGGGTAAGAGTAAAATCGTAATGTTCTCTTGTCCAGTCTCAAAATTAGCATGGTGGAAACTAAGTGTTCTCTGGTTCTTGATTGGTTCTAAGGTTGTTCCTGTTCTGATATTTTTCACATGAAATGGAGGCAGTCATCATTGATTGTATACAGTGTTGAAAGATATATGATGTTAAAATCCAGACACTAGAAAATAATTTTCTAATGGGTTTCGATTCAAAAACCATAGTTTTAAACCTGAACGTGTCAGTGAACAGATTACTTAAGACCTCCTGGATGTTAATGGAAGTTTGCTTCTATTTTGTGGCTTATTCAGGGGGAAAAGCCATTAGATTAGCAGAAGCTAGGATTGGCAAGTATTTTTTCTTTAAATTAGTTGAGATTGAGTTCAGAAAGAGTCTTGACTGAACATAAATGCAAGAATAGTTTCTCCTAGAAAAAGGAGTTTGTTCAAGGCAGTTATTGGAATTAAAGTTATCTCCAGAATGGGGGATTCAATTTGTGACAACTTTGAGACCAGCATTGGTTAGAGATGACTTTGATTAGTCAAAGCTATGAAGGTCTGAGCTCTTTATTGAGAGTCAAAAGTCAGGACTGGAAAAGAAATAGTTAAGTAAAATAGACAGAAAATTTCTTCAAGTTTTGATTGAAGAAATTTTAGTTAAGTAAAATGGTGTTTGGGAGTATATATGATTTTTGTTGTCAGGAATCTGAAGTTTTAAGCTGTTATATAGTTTGGTTTGTTATGTTTCACTTCTCTTTCCTTTGCATAATAAACTTTTATTTATTGTTGAACCCAAATCTACACCTTTTGTGTATGTTTCAGTGAAAAAAAAAATCAGTTTTTAAGTTTACTTTTCTGTGAAAGAGAATTTGTAATTACATGCCTTATTCACCATTTGGTACTCTTGTATATCAGTAATGTTAATGTAACAATCCTGTAATTATGGTGCATTTAATGATTTCACTCCATGTTTTTCTCATTTCTCCATGTCACCTTGCCATTTAATCCAGGGATAAGGGAAAAGGGTTTATTTTTAATGAACCTTTTCTTGCATTCTCCCTAAAGCTAAAATGTGATGCTGAGAACTGGATGCAAAATTCCTTTTTTGAGGCCAAACCTGTTTTATACAAATTGATCAGGAGTTCTTTGTTCCTTTGCATCCCTATCTAAAACGCCCAGGATTCTATATGCTTTATTAGCCATACACTATATTCAGCTCTCTGTTCTTATGCAAAGTATGATTTGCCTGCATAGCATGCAAAACAATGCTTTTCACTGTATCTCCATACATGTGGTGATAAGTAAAATATAATCTCTCAACCTGCCCTGTCTGCTTCAGTGATTTTATGTGCATATACACTTCAGATCCTGCATCTTTTAGTATTGTATTTAGTTTACATTTTGCCCCTGCTGCTACGAGCCAAATGAATCACTTCACATCTCTTACGTTAAACTTCATTGACCTATTTTTGTTCCATCGGTCTTTTTAATGCTTTGTGATATTCTCCTCTTAGTGCACAGTGCTTCCAGTTCCATTCCATGCATAGATTTTGATATTGTATCATGTACACCAAAATCTGAAACCCAATTTGGGTGACCTCCTTCCAGTTCATCAAAAAAAAGGAGCATGCACCTGTGACTTTGCTAGCACTTGGCCATTTTTCTTTAACCAAGCTTGCTTCCAAACCCTATAATCTACATGCTGTGATGTTGTGTACATATTTGATGTGTGCCACTCAGATGTGTTCTGGATGTCCATATAGTCTACATCAATTGTATTACACACATTTACCATTTCTATTGCCTGATCAAAAACTAATGTGAATTAGTTAAAATACTATTAGGACATCTTGCATCCATGCTGGCTTTCCTTTAATTATTTGGCCAGATTATTGATTCTAAAGGTTTCTCGTCAGCCAAGGTGCATAAGGCTATGGGCCAATGCGAGAAAATTGGATTAGAAAATTTGAAGTGGTGATTTTTTTGACTGATGTGGATGCAATGGGCCGAAGAGACTGAACTCTTAGACTCTAAGCAAGATTAAGCTGACTAGTCTGGAGGTGCTGGATTTATTCATAGAATCCCTACAGAATGGAAACAGGCCATTTAGTCCAATAATGCCACATCAATCCTTTTTGAAGAGTAACCCACCCAAACCCATTCCCCTCCCATAATTACTTGACATTTACCCCTGACTAATGTACTGAACCTATACATTCTGGAACATTATGGGCAGTTTAGCATTGCCAATTCACCTAAACTGCACATCTTTGGATTATGGAAAGAAGCTGGAGCACCCGGAGGAAACCCACACAGTAACAAGGAGAATGTGCAAATTTCACAGTCGCCTGAGGCTAGAATCGAATCCAGGTCTCTCGTGCTGTGAGGCAGAGTGCTAACCACTGAGCCACTGTGCTGCCCAAACTACATAGCCTTTTCTCAAATTAGGGTACCGCATTTGCAGTTCTCTCGTCTTCTAGAATGACTTAGAGACTGAAAATTAAAAAATAATAGCCATTGCCTCGGCAGTTAATGCCCTTCAGTATATTTTGTTCATCTCCACCTCTTGTCCTGGTGACTGAGCCTCATTGTATTTAAAAGTTATCAAATACTACTTATCAATTTACACCCAACCATTATCTCATTACTCCTCTTTTGTAATGACTTGGGCAGTATCTTGTACCTTGGTTAAAAACAGATGCAAAGTATTGATTTAGCATCTCCTATTATATGACCTGCCTTCATCTGCTAGGGAGCTAACAGCTAATTAGTTTCAGTCTCCTTATTTTTCTACAACCTTTTCATAACGTGTGCCAAATAGAAATAACTTCTTTATGATAGTTGCCAGTCTCTTGTCATCGTGTCTAATTAACTTTTTTTTGTTTCTTTTGTGATTTTCCACTTCCATTTCTGAGAATCCAGTTGAATGTAGGTTCAACTATTTGCATTAAAACTATCCTCTGCACCCTCTTTTTACTTCATCCTTATCTGTCTCTGTCGTCAATCAGGGTGACTCTGATGGAATGTATTTTAATTGTGCTTTGATCTTTGTTTCTAATTAATCTGGTCTCTCTCTCTCTCTCTCTTTCTCTCTCTCCCTCTTTTTTTTTCTCTCTTTTTTTTCTCTCTCCAGGAATGCCTCCTTTGCTGGACTGTTGTAAAGAATCCTCTTCAACCTATTCCCCTTTCTGCTGTTTACACTATTCCTGTTTCGGGCTATATTAGGATAATTGCAACCACTCTAATTCTTCCACTTCCCTGTACTTTGCTTCCAAATTTGTTCCTCCACAAGTTGGTAGCTTATTGGCTGCACACAACAATGTAAGAGTACCTCTCCATTTAATTGGCTTCAACCAAATAGACTTTTCACCCCTCTGGGACAGTCTTTTTCTTCAGCACCCTCTTTATTTTACTTAATTAATATTGCTGACAACCTTTTCTTTCCTATATTTTCTGAACACTTGCACAGAAATATTTAATATATTGTTCTGTTATGTTGTCCCAAGTCTCCATTATTGAAACTATATTTTCATTCCTGATAGAGGGATGATTCTTGTCTGACTGGCTGTGCGTTTCCAACACCACACTTTTTGACTTTGACCTCCCAGTTTCTGCAGTCCTCAATTCTCCTACTATATTTTTACATGGTAACTCTGGATTTGCAGCAAATTTTGGATATGTTGTCATAGTAGGATTTGTAGCAATTGACTGCACTTTTTTTTAAAAAAATGTTTACTTTGGACACTAGACTTGGCTGAGCAGATGCAGCGAGCATGTGAACTGGAAGAAGAGAGGAGAAAAGTACAAGTTGAAGCTGAACATCTAGAAGCTGAACGCTTGGAAGCTCTTCACGCAAAAGAAGAGTTGCAGAGACAGGCTGAGGAACAAATGAAAAGCCAGGCGCAATTGGTAAGAGCTAGTTTGCTCTAACTGAAGCAATATGGCTTCACACCAAGTTTGCGCAGTTGTTTATTTAATGACACTTGTTATAATTGTTCCTGCTTTCTGTCTACAATGATGGCAAATAGGCCTTTCCGCAGCACTAAACTTAGACACCCAAGCTTGTTTGTGTGAATTGAAAGTACTGGTGAACTGGGTGTCAAGTAAATAGCCTTTATGCAAGTCGAAGAATTGGATTTAAAAGCTTATTTATTTTTGTATGAAGAATACCTTGCATTTTAGTCCTATTCGTGCAACATAGAAAACAGACTCTTCGGTCCAATGAATCTATGCTATGCTCCCAAGCTACACTAATCCTACTTCCCTGCTTTTGGCCATATCCTTTCAAACCTTTCCTATTCCTGAATTTATCCAAATACCTTTTAAACATTGGAACTAAGCCTGTATCCACCAGTTTCTCTGGCAGTTCATTTGCACAAACTAATCACTTTCTTTTTCTTTTTAAAAAAAAAAGTTCCTCCTCATCCTTTAAAAACTTTCCTCCTTTTTTTTAAAAAAAATGCCTTAGTTTGGAGCTCCACCCCACTGGAGGGAGAAAATCCTTGTTGTTCACCTTTAGTGATGTTGCTTATGATTTATGTACCTCAAGGTCACCCCTCAACCTTGTATACACTCCTGTAGAAAAGGTTCCAACTTTTCCAGTCTATTTCTATTTATCAAGCCCTACATTCCTGGCAACATCCTGCTAAATCTTTTGAGCCATCTCCAATTTAATAATTAAGAGCTAGGGGAGAATGCAGGTAAGTGGAGTTGAAATGTCCATCAGCCATGATTGAATGGCGGAGTGGACTCGATGGGCCAAATGGCCTTACGGCCTTACTTCCACTCCGATGTCTTATGGTCTTATATCCTTCCTATAACAGAGCAACTTGAACAGCACGCATTACTTCAGAAGAGGTCATATGCGTCCCAACTTCTTTACTCAAAGTTGAAAACTGTTGAGCTGGAAAAGCACAGCAGGTCAGACAGCATCTGAGGAGCAGGAGAGTCAGCATTTTGGGCATATTCCCTTTGGGAATGTGAAGGGGAGTAGGGAGAAGGTAGCTGAGAAGGTAAATGTAGGGGGTGATTATCTTGGAGGAGAGGGTGGAGTGGATAGGTGGGAAGGAAGATGTACAAGTCAAGAGGAGGGTTAGATCTGGGACGGGGTGGGGAGAGGAGATGAGGTACCTGTTGCTGTGTAGTTGGAGGATCCCCAAGGCTGAAGATGAGGTATTCTGCCTCCAGTCGTTTGGTGGTGGAGGCAACGTATCCTTGCATGACCTTGGCAGAGTGGGAGGGGGATTTGATGTGGTCACCCACAGGGTGGTGAGATTGTTTGGTGTGTGTCCCAGAGATGTTCCCTGAAAAGTTCAGCAAGTTGGCGTCCTGAATCCCCAATGTAGAGGAGACCACATCAAGAGCAATGGATGCAATAGACAAAGCATTTGGATGTGCTGGAAAATCTCTGCCAGATGTGGAGGGTTCCTTTTGGGGCCTTGGACTGAGGTGAGGGCAGAGGTATTGATGCAGGTTTTGCACCTCATGGGGTGGCAATGGAAGACCTCAGGAGTGAAGGGTGGGTTGGTGGGCAGCATAGATCTTATGAGGGAGTCACGGAGGGAATAGCGCCTCTTGAATCCAGGTAGGGGTGGGAAGAGAAATATCTCTCTGGGTGCAGTCTAATTGTAGGTGGTGGAAATTGGCAAAGGATAATATTCTGATTCCGGAGATTATGGGGTGAAAGGTGAAGACCAGGGATGTTCTATCCTTGTTGTGGTTAAAGGGTTGCAGTTCAAGGGAGGAGATGCATTGGAGGACATTGATCACATGGGAGGAGAAATTGCAGCCCTTGAGGTAGGAATCCCCCTGGGGATGGCTTAGAGTGAAATTGTGCTGCCTGACAGAGGCAGAAGAATTGGGATTAAGGGATAGTGTTTCTACAGGAGGGGGAGGTGGGAGGAGGTGTAGTCCAGGTAGCTGTGGGAGTTGGTGGTTTTGATGTAGATGTCTGTGTTGTCAGTTGCCAGAGATGGAGACTGAGGAGTGGGGGTAGGGGTGGGGGGGTGGCTGAGGTGGTCGAGGTGACCTTGAGGCCAGGGTGGAAGGTATTTGTGAAGTTTCACTGTTTAACTACCTCGTGGGAGCATGAGGCGACGTGGATACAGTCATCGATGTAGCCGAGGGAAAGGTGGGGACAGTGCCAGTGTAACTGTGGAAAAAGGACTGTTCCATGTATTCAATGAAGAAGCAAGCTCGGCTGGGGCCCATACAGGTGTCCTTGCCCTACCCCCTTTGATCTGAATGGAGTGGGAGGATTTCAAGGAGAGGTTGTGGGAGAATTTTGGGAGGTGAGGTGGTGGTCGAAGGGTCAGTAGGAGGAAGTGCCTATAAGTTGGTGCCTCCCCTCCCATGGATAGACCATTCACAATCTCATCACCTGAGGGGATCTCCCATTCACAGTCTCCAACCTCCGTAGTACCGGAACCCTGCACTGCAAGGTTCTACCTTTTTCTTTTATCCAAAACTCACCAACCTGTCTGCCCTGCTGGAGCCATCATCTCTGCCTGCTCCTGCTCCACTGAAATTAACTCTTGGCACCCCTTTTCATCCAGGAACTTCCCTCATTCGGGACGCCACGCGTGCTCTCCAATTCCATGAGGTTTGTTTCTCCAGCCTTATCTTCACCCTCGATGTCCAGTCCCTATACATTTCCATCCACGGTGAAGGCCTCCAAGCCCTCTGTTTCTTCCCCTCTTGCTGACTCAGCCAGTACCCCTCCATCTTGATTGGTGGAATTAGTCCTTGCCCTCAACAACTACTACTTTGCTTTTTTTGTCCTTAAGTTGTTAATGTATTCCTCCCAAAATTGCATGAAATTTCTTGTCTGCCTCTATTCTCCTAATGTAGAGTTAGAGATGTACATGGGAACAGACCTTTCAGTCCAACTCGTCCATGCCCACCAGATATTCTAAATAAATCTCGTCCCATTTGCCAGTTTTTGGCCCATATCCACCTCAACCCTTCCTCTTTAAATGTTGTAATTGTACCAGCCTCCACCACTTCTGGAAATTCATTCCATACACATGTCATCTTCTGTGTGAAAAAGTTGTCGCTTAGGACCCTTTTTAAATCTCTGCCCCTCATCCTTTAAATTTATGACCTCTAGTTTTGAAATCTATCCCACATGAGCCATGTTGACTATCCTTAATCAGTCCTTCTGCTTCACATTGACCATAGTGTTAGGTGTATCCATTTTAAGACCAATGATATCTACTTGTCCCTGTATGGTAGCACCTACTTCAACCTTCAATCAAGCTTCTTTTAATGTATCCCTTCTAAATTTTTTCCTTAACTACTTGTTCACTTCCAGCCCATATTTCTGAATTTTACTTGTTGCATGATGTTTTGCATCTCTTCTGATTTTTGCCAGCGGCGTTTTGTTGTCAGTGTATTACAAGCTCATTTTCTTGCCCAATTGTTTACTCCAAGAATTACATCTAATTCTCTGAATATTACTTCTGTGTAGAGGTTGATTTGGAAACAGTGCACAGCCTTGTTTTATTTATCTTTTCCCTTGAATTATCTATCGATCTTGCCTGATGATCAAAACTTTGACCCAACAGAAACTTTGGATAATCTCCCCTCATTACTGTCAAGTTTGCATTTCAGTATCTGGTCTATTAACTGATTATCAATGCAATGGTATGTGATATTTATAGGTTAGATCTCAGCCTCTTGGCCCTACCTCAGGTCTAAATCCAAATTCTTTTACTTGCTTGAACTTCGTTGCATTATTTATTTACATTGTGGCTTTAAGTTCTGAACTCACTGCACACTCCATCATTTTAGATAGTTTTAGCAAATAATAAATGTGTCCCTTTGGTATATATTTGTCACATGTTTCTGTTCTAACATTTAAATTTGTTTTTACACAAACTTTTAGATGTTTAACTGTTAGTTTAACTATACTTTTCCCATACTCATCACTTCAAAGCAGACTTCACATCTGTCTTGTTTAGACCTTCAATTGTCTGTATATCTTAAGGACTGCTTCTATTAGGAAAGTAAAATATTTGACTAGAGGGGATTAACAGTAGAGTAAAATATCATTTGAAAAGGACATAGCAAAAATGTAACTCACTAATTTTGTTCCAGCTCTAATACCATTTCTCGTGTTATACCATTTCTCTTTACCCTGCCTATATACATTTTTTAATTTCAATTTCATGATAATCTTAGATGTTTCTCTTCTGATTACTTTAAAGATAAAGTACAATGAGTTCAGATAATTAGAATCTAGAAACTAAACTAGATTCTTTGAATCCTTTTTTTTCTTCTATACCCATTAGACTTGCACTGAAGCTCAAGTCAAAATTGGAAGATGTATAAATTAGTCTGAGTGCTCTGAGTATTATTTTAAGAGTTTATGCCTTCATCTTTTCAACGATCTTAAGTTGCAAACTTCCAATTCAGCTGGCATCTCCAGCATCTTAAGACACTACTGCTGCACCACATGAACCCTCCACATCCCCATTTTATAGAATCTAAAACTTATGGGCGGCACGGTAGCAGGAATAGTTCAATTCCCGCCTCCGACTGACTGTGTGGAGTTTGCACGTTCTCCCCGTGTCTGCGTGGGTTTCCTCTGGGTGCTCCTGTTTCCTCCCACAGTCCAAAGATGTGTGGGTCAGGTGAATTGGCTATGCTAAATTGCCCGTAGTGTTAGGTAAGGGGTAAATGTAGGGGTATGGGTGGATTGCGTTTCGGTAGGTCGGTGTGGACTTGTTGGGCCAAAGGGCCTGTTTCCACACTGTAAGTAATTTAACTACTTTAAATATAGAGCCACCCCCAATAATTGACTTTACTTTTTAAATTATCTTTGCAGCCTGATCACATGATCATTTTAGAACCCGGTGCTTAACAATAACTCCTCTTTCAGAGGGTGGTTGTTTTTTGAAGAAACCATTGTCTCAAGATAAAATATAGTTTTCCCCAAAATTAGTTGGGCCATATCAGAGACAAACTCTATAACTGGTTTGAGGAAAGGAAAAAGCCGTTGAATGAAAAGCCCAGCTGTACTGGCCCAAATAAAAATAATGTTTTAGATTGACCTAATATATAAGTAATTAAAGGAATATTTTTTGTATCAATCCGAATTGATTAAAGCATAATATTTGCACAAAGCCTTTCACCAATTTTATGTTTCAATTGCCAGAAGGAAAAAGTTTTTAAATTTAATTTTTATTTCTATTCTAAGGCATCAGAGTTATCAGAATATACAGCCAAGATTGAAAAACTAGAAGATGCCAAAAGGATGAAAGAGGAAGAGGCAATAGAATGGCAGAAACGGGTGAAGAGCTATTACTTGATATCTTGTATTTATATGGAAATAAGGAAACAGTTGTCAAATCCATGGAATTAGCTAATTATAATAATTGTATTTTAAGGTCCTTTTTTGTTTTTAAAAATGCTATGCATTTGTGACCCCTCTACTGCTATTTGCCATTTCATATAGTGATGACTTTCTAGGATGATTAAGAAAGAGCACAGAACATGACATCACACCCCCCCCCCCCCCCCCCCCCCCCCAAACCCTCCAGTTGTTGAATATCGTGTTCTTAAAAAAGGTGTTTGTTTGTGTTTGTTTGTTTGTTTGTTTTTGTGTGGGCTGCATAGCCCTTGCATAAATTATACTGAAGCGCCACTGATTATGTGAGCCTGACACACTTGAAAATGATATGTCTGGGTAAAGTTGATCCAGAAGTGAAACTGCATTGGTCCCTGTGGAACATCACGAGTTACAGCCCTCATTCCACACCACTACCCTCTGTCTCCTATGACCTAAGCCAGTTTAGTATCCATCTTGCCAGCTCGCCCCTGATATCATGGGTACCCCTCACCTTTCATGCTAGTCTGCTGTGTGGGACCTTGTCAAAGCTTTTACTAAAGTCCAAGTAGACACTAACCACTTTTCCCTCATCAGTCGTCATCACCTCTTCAAAACTCAATCAGATTAGTGTGGCCCCACCTCCCCTGCACAAAACCATGTTGTTTATCGCCATTTGCTTCTAAATGTTTATAGATCCTGTCCCTGAGAATATTTTCCAATAACTTCCCTACCACTAACGTGAGGCTCACAGGCCTCCATTTCCTAGATTATTCCTGTTACCCTAATTAGACAATAGGACAAGATTAGCTATTTTTCATTCCTTTCTTTCATGACCTGTTTCATCACCTGCAAATTCTTGAATGATGAGAAAATATTGCAGCTTTCTCACTTGGAGTAATTCTATAATGAGAGAACACTTCTGAAAGCTAATGTAAACCGTGTACACAAGTACCTTATTAATTTTTTTTGTTCTGCTATTTTCAATATTGTTTTGGTACAAATTTCATTTATGGCTTGAATTGCTCCTTCTGCCATATCTTGCACATTCGCAAGATGTGGAAGGGGGGCAATTTTGTAGTGAGCAGAATTGTATTTCGTTACAATGTAAGAAAATTGCTTGAGAATTCAATGACTTGGAGGAATGCAGCTGTGAAAATTGTGGATTTCCTGGTCTGAAGGTGCAAACCTTGTATCATTTTACCCACAATGTTCTCTCAACCTAATAACCCAACTCCTCCTAACCAGGAGTGTTTCTTGAGCTAAAGTTGGAGCTTTGACAGTGATTCAACAAACAGGATTTAATGTGTTCTGTTTGTCGTAATTGAATTCAGCACTTGCAAACATTTTGCTATGTTTGTACATTATTCATTTCAGGCAAGAATGGTCCAGGGTGATTTGGAGAAAACAAAGGAAGAACTGCACATGGTATTATCTGCCCCAGCACCACCCCCACCTCCACCGCCGCCTCCAATCTACGAGCACCTGGAAGAGATTGAACATGATGATGCTGAAGAGAATCATTCCACGTACAGTGCTGACCTTGCAACTGAAGGCATCTTGGATCACAGAAATGAAGAAGAGCGAGTGACCGAAGTGGAGAAAAATGAACGAGTGCAACAGCAACTGTTGGTAAGGAGCTGTATTGCCTGTGATGGATAATATACCGTATCATAAGTGGAAATGCATTTAGAATCGTAAGATTCCTACAGTATGGAGACAGGCAATTTGGACCATTGAGTCTGCACTGCCCCCCCAAACCACACCCACACCCACACCCACACTTCCCATGGCTAATCTCTGCACATCCCTGAACACTATGGGCAATTTAGTGTGGGATTTAGATTAGAGTACTGCTGAAAAAACAAAGCAGGTAAGGCCGCATCCGAGGAGCAGGAAAATCGACATTTTGGACAAAAGTCCTTCATTGGGAATAGAGGCAGGGAGCCTCCAGAGTGGAGAGATAAATGGGGGGGTTGGGGCTGGGGTGAAGGTAGCAACGAGTACAATAGGTGAATGGGGGTGGGAATGAAGGTGATAGGTCAGAGGGGAGGGTGGAGCAGATAGGTGGGAAGGGAGATTGGCAGGGAGGACAGTGCTGAGCTGGAAGGTTGGAACTGGGGTAAAGTGGGAGGAGGGAAAGTGAGGAAACTGAAGTCCACATTTATGCCCTGGGGTTGAAGTGTTCCAAGGTGGAAGATGAGGCGTTCTTCCTCCAGGCATCGGGTGCTGAGGAACTGGCGGTGGAGGAGGCCCAGGACCTGCATATCCTCGGCAGAGTGGGAGGGGGAGTTGAAATGTTGAGCCATGGGGCGGTGGGGTTGATTGGTGTGTGTGTCCCTGAACATGTTCCCTGGAATGCTCTGCAAGGGGGTTTCCAGTCTCCCCAATGTAGAGGAGACCACATTGGGAGCAACGGATATAATAAATTGCATTGGTGGATGTGCAGGTGAAACTTTGGGTGTGGAAGGCTCCCTTGGGGCCTTGGATGGAGGTGAGGGAGGTGGTGTGGGTGCAGGTTTTGCGATTCCTGCGGTGTCAGGATGGGAGGTGGGTTGTTGGGGGGCGTGGACCTGATCAGGTCCACCAGTCCTACCACAGAACACACCAGATGGCAGCCTTCATTCGAGATCGTAATTTCCCTTCCCACACGGTTGAAGATGTCCTCCAATGCATCTCATCCACATCTTGCACCTCCGCCCTTGAACCCCACCCCTTCAACCATAACAAGGATAGAACCCCCCCCACCTGTCCTCGTTTTCCACCCAACCAACATTTGCATAAACTGCATCATCTGTTGACATTTCTGCCACCTTCAAAAAGGACCCCACCACCAGAGATATTTCCTTCCCCACCCCTTTCCACAAAGACAGTTACCTCCATGTACTCTTTGCTACCTTCTCCCACTCTCCTCTCTGATCTATCACGTCCATCCCCACCCCCATTCACCGATTGTACTCTTTACTAACTTCTCCCCAGCGCCTGTATTCCTGATTTGAAGGGCTTTTGATCAAAAAGTTGATTTTCCTGCTCCTTGGATGCTGCCTGACTTGCTATGCTTTTCCAGCACCACACTGATCTAAACTCTGGTTTCCAGCATCTGCAGTCCTTACTTTTGCCTAGCAATTTAGTGTGGCCAATTCACCTAACCTGCATATCTTTAGACTTTGGGAGGAAACCAGAGCACCCAGAGGAAATCCATTCAGACGTGGGGCATTTATGCAAACTCCACATAGATTGTTGCCTCAGAGTGGAACTGAACCCAAATCCCTGCTGCTGTGAGGTAGCAGTGCTAACCACTGAGCTACCATGCCACCCTTTGGGTTGAACATCGTTAACTAGTCAAATATCTAGTCAGGAATTACTGTGTAGTATTTCTTTCTCTTATGGGAGAATGCTGGCTGGCCATCATTTATTGCCTATCACTAGTGGGCCTTGAGAAAGTGGTGGTGAGCTTCTGCCTTCTATTGCTGCAGTCTCTATTTTGTAGATAGATCCAAAATGCCATTAGGAAGGAATTTGGATTTTGATCCAGCAACACGGTGAGTTGCTTGGAGGGGAATCTATAGATAGTAGTGTAAGGATGTATGTGCTCCCCTTTCCTTTGAGATGGAAGTGTTAGAAGGTTTGGAATGTGCTGTCATAAGATCATTGAGTTTCTGTAATGCATTTTTTAAAAAGTACACCTTTTACATAGCACACGTTGTTGCAATTGAGCGTCAATGGTGGAGACAGTGGATATGTCATTTGAACAGGTTGCTTTGTCCTGGATGGTGTCCAGCTTCTTGAGTCCTGGAGCTGCATCCATCCAGGCAAGTGGGGGAGCATTCTGTCACACTCCTCTGTCTCGTAGATGGACAGATTTCGGGGAGTCAGGAATTGAGTGGTTTTCTGTAGTATTCCTAGACTCTGACCTACTCTTATAACCACTATTTTATATGGTGTGCCCATTTGAGTTTCTGCTCAGTGGTAACCCCTAGGATGTTAATTTTAATATGGGTTCAAGTGATTCTAACACTATTGAATAATATCTGGGGGCCATGGTTAGATAGTCATTGCCTTGCAGTTGCGTGGTGTGAATGTTACTAGCCACTTCTCAGCCCTTGTGCTGCTCAACTGTGGAAATTTTATAGCAAACTTATAAGCATAGAATGAGCCTCGGTGAGGGAGAAATTCCAGTTTCATTTTTGATACCTTTATCACTTTCATGAATCTAACCCAAATAGATTTCTTGACATACAAATTGGTGAAAGGGAAAAAAAAAACTCTTATTCTGTGGTACATCTGGGACATACTAGTTTAGCTGCTTTAATAGGCATTGAATTGTTTGGGAAAGTCTCAAGTTGGAACAACTTTGTTTTGGACTTTGAAAGTAAAGGTGGGATCTTAAAATACTAAATAGGATCAATAGATGAATAACTCAAATTGAAGCTAAAATTCAGATGAAAGGAATTTAAGATCATTCAGAAACCTTTTTTGAATATGATGAACTGTGAACATGATAAACTGAGAGAAATTAGTTTGGGTAAGAACGTTTTAGGGATCGAATGCATTGTCTAATTGAGTTTTATTTACCATGTGTTCTCCTTAAGGGAACCTGACGTTTTTTTTTCTCTTCCCACCCCACCCCCAAAAAATGCAAAGGTTTTGAGCAGTGAGCTTGCACAAGCCAGAGATGAGAGCAAGAAAACGTCCAATGATATAATTCACATGGAAAATGTCCGAAAAGGTCAAGACAAATATAAGACGCTTCGCCAGATCCGTCGAGGCAACACCAAGCAGAGGGTGGATGAGTTTGAATCAATGTAAAATATCACTGACAGCAGTATCTTTGCTTGTACAGGATGATAATCTATTTGAAGTATTTACTTTTCCTGGTGATCACTGGAGAAAACGGCTTGGATTATTTAGTAACGAGATTGTTGGCCACAACCTGAATTTTTTTCTCTCAAACTGGTTCTGCTATACTTCCATTTTTATAAAATTTTTGAATGGTTTCTGTTTTGAGTTTCTTCCATTTTTGCACAATGAAATGGATAATTGGTCACATCCTGTAAACATTTCAATGTGCTGCAGTACAAAAATAGTTTGCTTTGGGTGCCAAATATAGTTAACAAGCAAATATTGTTTTGGATAGAGAAAGAAATCAATTTATGTCCAAACGTTATAGATGAAATGATGAAGGTTGTGAATTAGAGAACAGAATTTTCACTGGAAGCAAGTTGCTTTATTTCATCACTTGAATGCAGTGCCACAAGTCCATGATCGTTCAGGTGAAAAGATGATTTTGAATAGTATTTGCCACTCTGCAGATGAGGATTCCTATTAAACCTTCCAAATATTAATGGACACATGGCCATGTGTCTATACTGAAATAATCAATGGTAGATACATAATTTAAACACTTTAGGTGCTATCACCTTTCTCTGCAGATGCAGATTATAAACTTAGGTTTTAATGTAATATCATAACTTATCAATGACATTTGTGGGGAAATGTTCCTGCTTTGTGTATTCTTGCTCTTCAAAAATTTGGGCTTCAACACTTGGAAGATATAAACATTTAAATGAATAACAATAAATGATAGTTCTGTGATATTAAAGAAAATCTGACATTTTATAGAACTGAATTGATTTCTAAATATTTTAGGCCAAATGGGTAATAGAGCATGTTTGTAAAAATTCAATAACAAGTAAAATCTCATGTTTTATTTAATCGGGACAACTAAAAGACAATTACTGTAGCTAAATATGCCAACCTTTTGACATTTTGAAAATTTTTATGTAAAGGTTTGTAATTCAGCAGTATTGTTGCATGTTCTCCATATCTTTGAATTGAAATTGTTATACTATATTATCACTACACTTTCATAATAGTGTACTTATCAGAATGATAACTCTGTTCCTCTGATCTGTACTTTGGGTGTCCTGCACTTTGTACTAGTAACTCTCATACTAAATGTTCTTCACAATGTTGAATTGCATCTAATAAAGATTTTGGCAATGATTTGGACTTCGGGCATTTATACAGAGCCTTGCTTCTGTCAGTCATCTACTTGTGTTCTGAATAAATGTGCACATTCTTAATATTGGCATATTCCACATCACACTCGTTTTACAGTTTTTCAGGCTGAAGGCAGGCAAATCGCAATTTCGAGATATGGCCAACGTTTTTTAAGCTCATGAGCCTCCTCTGTTGTAGAATAGTGTAGAGATAGCCATTCTGTAACTGAAGGGCTACCGCACTCTGCAAAGTGTCCGCATTTGTCTCCACAAGCGCACTAAAATGAACATGCAATTGCATCTTTTGTGCTGACTTGCTTGTTACAAAGGGTTAGGCCAGATAGAGATATTGCATTAACATTACTTTGAACGTTAGCTTGGGTGAGATTCCTGTGGTGATTCATTTTGAGTTTATAAACTGATTAGCTGAGTCCTGCAGATTAGCAAGGACTATTCTAAGTTTGATTATTTCTTGCCAACATTTTTGTGCCCTCCACTGATATGAAAATGAATATTTTTGTAAAGAAATGACTTGTGCAGTAAAATGGTTTAATAATTAGCATGCATTTTTGGATGAATGCAGTACACAGTTGTAGAAATGACAGTTGCAGAAATTAGCAAAAAATGCTCTTTAGAAAGGTAAACATTGACGAAGGTTTAAAGAAAGGGTAAGTTATAATAAAATGAATTGGAATGCAAATATTTAGTATCCCTAGACATTAGCTTGGAAACGTCCTAATATTGGTACCTGTATGGCAAAGGAAACATGGGCCAGTCACCATGCAATCTTTTTTGGACGATATGTCTAGATGAGTTTATGGGAAGTTTTGATTCTTGATTTTAGCCAGGATGTCCTGGGTCCTCTGACATATTATAAAGAAACTGAATTCTACGTTCCAGTATTCCACTACAGAGGAACCTCAATTATCCAACATTCGATTATCCAAATGCCAGATAATCAGATAAGAACTGATATTGAATGTAATATAAAAAAGGCTAATCTGACCTTTAAAAATACACAGCAATTTGCAACATCGCTTTAAGTTACATTTTTTAAAACTCTTTTTGTATAGCTTAATCCCCAGGTGATCTTCAGCCACTAGCCTTGTGGTTAACAGGGCAACATGCTGACCCACTGCACTACAGAAACTGATGCAATATTCCACTGTAGAATTATAGAGGCCCAATGGAGCAGGAAAGGCTATTCAGACAATTGCACCCTTTGAAGAGCATCCCATAGTATCCCTATAACCCCACATTTACTTTGGCTTGCAATTTAGTAGAGCAAACCATCCTACTACCCTGCATATGTTTGGACTGTGGCAGGAAACCAGATCAACCAATAGAAACTTTCACAGGCAGTCATCCAAAGCTGAAAGTGAATCTGAGGCAGCAGGCTAACTACTGTGCAACCATGTTGCCATGTAGACTCCTATAAATCAAAAAGGCAGATATGATGTGTTATCTCCGCACTGATCACAAACTGAAATATTTAGAATTCAATTAACCCTTGGAAAAACAATGGATTCCTTTACACATAGTCATAGAGACTTCCCTAGCTTCCCATAAACCTCTGAGGTACATCTGATCTGGTCCTGGGGATTTATCCACCTTTATGCATTTCAAGACGCCCAGCACCATGTCCTTTGTAACATGGACACTTCTCAAGATATCACTATTTTGTTTCCCAATTTCTCTTGCTTCCATAACAGTGCAGTAAACACTTGTGAAATACTTGTTTGGTATCTCCCCAATCTTCTTCTTTTCCATATGTAGATTTCTTTGCTGATCTTTAAGGGTCTTTATTGTCTCCTTTGTTACTCTCTTTTTCCGTAATGTATTTGTAAAATCTCTTGAATTTTTCTTAACCCCACTTGCAAAAGCTTTATCATGTCCCCCTTTTGACCACCTAATTTCCCTCTTGAGGATACTTCTACCAGCCTTATAGTCTTCTCAGGAATCACAACCTCTGCTGTCTATACCTGACATATGCTTGTTTTTTCATGACCAGAGCCTCAATTTCTCTAGTCATCCAGCATTCCCTACATCTACCAGCCTTCCCCTTCTCTCAAACTAGAGACATGATCCTATTAGTTATTTCATTTTTGAAGGCTTCCCATTTATCTGCAGTTTTTCTACTTGCCTGAAACTGCCATTGTAAAGGCAGCCCATGCTTGAAAGACATAAAATGGCTGACAGGGGTTAAAGAGAATAAGGCAGCATTAAGACTCAAAATGGCTAACAAGATAAACAGCCTGCTCTAATATGGTACCTTTTGACCAGGGCCACTCCAAGGTGCAAGAAAGGCCCTACAAGCAATCATCCAAGACAGTGTGTTAAGAGGATGTCTAAAGATAGACAAGTCATTGATTTCAGCCTCATTAATGAAAGGATTTTGCATTAGTAATTGCACAGCACTAGTAAGTGAACTGCACTAGTTAGAACAAGGAGTGTAAATCTCAGTCCATGAATCAGCCAACCTAACCCAGCTGTGAAAGTAACAGGTAAAGTTATTTTGTAGTAATTGGTTATTTCTTTGAAGTTATTCATAATATTAAGAAATAGGTTCTAGTTAATGATTCTTCAGATAATCATAGAGATAGATTTCAACATAAGCACGGACATATCAAAGTGTAATAGAAGCATTAGGGGAAAACAATTTAAACATACAATCTGTTCTGCTGTAACACTTGTTGCATTCTTGTGTGACCTTGTATTGTGGAAAGTTGCACAAGAGAAATAATGAGGCCTTTGGGGAAAACCAGAGTTCAGGGCAAACCACCAAAAATAATCGGTTAAAAACTGAAACAAAATAACAGTTAGCCTAACACAAAAACAATAGCACAGTTTAAGTAAATGTCAAAGTTAAATTTCAATGAACAATACTTTAAGGGGTTTCAGAGTTTGCTGAGTTATAATACTGTGTTAAGACATGGGCTGAGGGTTACCATCACTGACATCATTACTTTCAAGAGCAGCTCTGGGTGCAGGGTTGCAACAAAAGAAAATATTTAGTCCAGAAATGCATGGTGTGGTTCATTGTCCTCAGACTGTTTCTTCGGGTTTGCTTTAAAAAAAGGCATCTAGTTTTTGCTGCTTTGCCATCTTTCTTCTATCATGAAGAAGCTGTTCATAGGGTGCCAGATAAGACTTTATGCCATAAACTACTCTCCTGCTGCAATCTGCATTGTAGTCATTGCCTTCTAAAAGCTGCAACTGCTTCTGAACTTCCCTCAGGATAGAAGACAAAAGAAAAATGGAATGCTCTCATGGTGTTGCATCCTGGACTTCATCGTCTTCAGCTCGAGCTTCAATTTCCCCCACAGTAACTAGTTGTTGTAGATCACTCTCCACTTCAAATCCAACCTGATTTCCAAGAGCAACACAATGTTCTTTGATTACTAAAAACTCCACAGTTCAACGCCTTTAAAATCATGAAAACAATTTGGGAGAAGCTTCTGCCAACCTCGGCCTCCAAAAGGATGTCAAACGCATTTTTAAATGTTCTTCCAAAATTAAAGAACACTGTAGTGGTTCTGTTCGCCGAGCTGGAAGTTTTTGTTGCAAACGTTTCGTCCCCTGGCTAGGAGACATCGTCAGTGCTGTGGAGCCTCCTGCGAAGCGCTTCTTTGATGTTTCTTCCGGCATTTACAGTGGTCTGTCCTTGCCGCCTCCGGGTGTCAGTTTCAGCTGTCCGCTGTAGTGATTGGTATATTGGGTCCAGGTCGATGTGTCTGTTGATGGAATTTGTGGATGAATGCCATGCCTCTAGGAATTCCCTGGCTGTTCTCTGTCTGGCTTGCCCTATGATAGTAGTGTTTTCCCAGTCAAATTCATGTTGCTTGTCATGTCAACAAGCAACATGAATTCGACTGGGAAAACACTACTATCATAGGGCAAGCCAGACAGAGAACAGCCAGGGAATTCCTAGAGGCATGGCATTCATCCACAAATTCCATCAACAGACACATCGACCTGGACCCAATATACCAATCACTACAGCGGACAGCTGAAACTGACACCCGGAGGCGGCAAGGACAGACCACTGTAAATGCCGGAAGAAACATCAAAGAAGCGCTTCGCAGGAGGCTCCACAGCACTGACGATGTCTCCTAGCCAGGGAACGAAACATTTGCAACAAAAACTTCCAGCTCGGCGAACAGAACCACTACAACAAGCACCCGAGCTACAAATCTTCGCACAAACTTTAAAGAACACTGCCCACATTATCCTACTCAGTAGCTGCCATCAGCTTCCTGAATGTGCGCCTAAATAATAAGCTTTAAGAGCTGCTATTGCACTCTGGTCCATGGGTTCAATGACAGATTGTGTTCAGAGGTAGAAATAACATTTGTTAAACTTTGTGAAAATACTAATGGTGGGAGGATGGCTTGGTGCATTATCCAGAATGAGGAGAATTTTGAAATCCAATTATATTCTTCTGCAATAATTTCTAAAAACATTCTCAAAAACGTCAACAATAAGGTCAAAAGAAAATTGCCCTGTCATCCAACTTCTTTTGTTTGACCTGAAGTAAACACCTAGAGTGGTCTTAAGATAACCAGGGATGGAATTGCACATAGCCATGTTTTAAAAAGATCGTTCAATTCACCAATTGTGTTACAGTCAAATTGCATTGACAAAACACATGTTATAGAAGAATAACCTGGAAATATGCAAATTAATTAGTCTCAGGAAATATTTTCCCCATCTCTAAAAAAAGATGCTTGGTATGACCTGAATGAAATAGATTGGTCACAACTTATTAATCTAAAATGCTAACAGTAGAAGTAGCTGTCTAACTTTAGACTTTATAAATAACTTAATAACAGAAATTAATATGAATCTTACAGTAGTTAGTTAAAAATCAACAGTCTTTTGTATTTTCTATATATGTAGTTTGAACAGTGGAAAATACAATGAACAAGAGAATTTGAGCAATCCAAAGAGATAACAAGTATGGGACAAACCAGAATGAGTATAACCAGTAACTTTAAAATGCTAATTAGCAGAATGCATAGAAAGATCCCAAGGCCTGGGGATCACAAGGTCTGTTAAACTCCATGAGATCATGGGAATCTGAGGTTGCTCATAGGAATGCCCTTCGTTGATTGCATGTTTCGTGGGTGTACTGAATAAGAGAAAGGAGGTAGTAACCACACTGTATGGGATCATTGTAGCATGAAAAAGAACGAGGCATAGACCTCAGGCATGAAAGGGTTGTGGGACAAAAAGATTAATACGAAGTTGAAAACCCTTGGGCAAAAGAAAAGTAATAACAACAGTATTAGAAGCAGCAGACAGTGTCAGAAGGAAGCCTGAGAAAATGGTAGAGAAGGACTGAAATAAAAACCCACAGTCCAGACCAATCCATTCTGCTGACTGTGTTAAAAAGAAAGCTTTAATTAAGGATATGGAAAGAAATGGACAAATAGTGAGGACTCGGAGTTAAAACAGAAAGCATGGTGGCCAGGTTAAAAGAAAGGAAAGAGAACAAAGGGTTAATCATCCTTGGGCTGGCACAGTGTTTAGGACTGTTGCTGAACAGTGGCAGGGACCTGAGCTTGATTCCCGCTGTGTGGAGCTTGCACATTCTCCCCATGTCTGCGTGGGTTTCCTCTCAGTGCTCTGGTTTCCTCCCACAATCCAAAGATGTGCCGATTAAGTGAATTGGCCATGCTAAGTTGCCCATAGTGTTCAGGGATGTGTAAATTAGGTGCATTAGTCTGGGGTAAAGTAGAAGGGAAATGGGTCTAGGTGGGTTACTCTTTGGACGGTCAGTG
The DNA here is from genome assembly GCF_020745735.1 of Hemiscyllium ocellatum. Lineage (NCBI taxonomy): Eukaryota > Metazoa > Chordata > Chondrichthyes > Orectolobiformes > Hemiscylliidae > Hemiscyllium > Hemiscyllium ocellatum. The sequence continues at coordinate 72,930,348 of NC_083410.1, forward strand.
TAGATTTGTTGGGCCTAAGGGCCTGTTTCCACACTGTAGGGATTCTGTATTCTATTTAAACAGAATGCCAAAAAGGTACCAAAACCAGCTAAAACAGCTGCAGTGTTCAAAAGTAAAAAAAGACAGAGGAATTCTGAAGTTCTGCATGGCACTTGCTCAGTGAACCTTGTAGAAAGATTAACTCTTTGTGGTCTGGTTTGAATGCACCTTTGTTTGGTTGCTAAATGTTGTCTTGTGCAATTTGTGTATTTTTGATCCCTGGAGCTCAAGATCTTGGGATATTCTGAAGTTAGTTTACATTTTGGGAATGTACGGTGATTTAAAAGTGTGCTGTGCCTGTGTAAGTATAAGACATGTAGATAAATGTAATGGCTGCTTAAGAAACTATCAGTGGTTGTGCAAAGCAGAGGTCTGTGACAAAATGTCGATTTAAAAGATTGGTTCGTAAAGTTTTGTAAAAATTTACCTGTTAGAATTGGCTTTGTGTTGAACTTGGGTAACTTTTAATTTCAGAAATTACCTCATATGGAATTTCATTTTCTCGCCAGAATGAACTTCCAAATACTGTTTTAACACAAGTGATCTTTAACTCAGGATGATAAAATTTGCTTACTGTAAATGTACTTGATGTGAAAGAATACAAATAATAGGAAATCTGGGAAATGCAATGCTCTTTGAACAAATTTTTAATGGTATGTTCTAAAATCTGAGAAAGCTGATAGAGGAATTCGGAAAGTCAAAATTAACAAATTAGGCGGTTCTTTTCCTAACGTGTAACATTTATTTTCTTGCAGGAGGAGGAATGATAGATGTTGTAATTGTGCACGAGAGTTTACACCCCACCGACTTTTTGAATCTGTAGTAGATCAATACCAATCAATCCATTCTGCTTGATGTGGAATGGACACTTTCTTTAGAAATTGAGTTCATCTATGAAGTTATCTTACTGCTACTGGGTGAAATAAATCTGTAGATAGAGAACTGGAGGATTAAAAAAACACATTATGAAAGTGTTCAATTGGGCTACTGAGGCAGAAAATAACCAGGGCAATATTTACGAAACGAGCAGCAGTCGTTCCAAGGAACACACACAGTTGGCTAAAGGGTGGGGTGGGGTAGCTCAGAAGATTGAATGGGGATCTGAACTGGTGATGACCTTTGTCAAAATTAAACAGGCACAGGACTCTGTGCCAGCATTAGGAGTCCTTGACCTGAAAAAGCCCTTTCACTTCTTTTGCACCTTGAAGCAACTCGGGAAGGTGATATTACACTCCCCACATGTATAGTCGAGTTCTTGGAAGCTGACAAACTGAAAAAGTTTCAAACAGTCAGCAAGCCAAATGGGAAGCCACGGTGTTGGCAGGAGACAAGAATGTCGAAAGATAATTGACAACCAACAAGCTATGTTAATCAAGAAGGAGAGACACATGATTGTATCCCCTTCATGGAGAAAGAAGAAGAAAGACAGAGTAGCGTTAAGGAGGAGCCATTAGAGGGGCCAGATGTGAAATGCATGTTTGTAGATGGAGTGCAGAAGCATTATGATGGTGAGGCCTGGACAGGGTGGGCTGTAGTTAGTTGGAAAGGAGAGCTTTTAGCAGGAGAAAGGATAGGAGGACGTATGTCATTCTGCCCAGTTGCCGAACTGAAAACTTTTACTGCTGCCTAGCAGTCAGAGAGAGGACAAAGGGTTAACATCTATACAGACTATAGGTATACCTTTAGTGTAGTCCATGACTATCTGATGGTATGGGCAAGGCAAGGCTAGGTTACTTCAAGTGGTAATGTAATTCAGCATGAGACCCTAGTCAACAACTTTGTGGCTGCAGCTATTGAGCCGAAGGAGGCAGAAGTAATTGAAGTAACAGCACACAAAAAGGTTCAGACACCAAAGCATTGAGGGAGCAATTACATAGTGCAGCAAAAGCAATGTTAGATCAAGAAGTGATAACAATAGCAGCTGTGAGACAGCAAGAAGCCAAAGATGATGAATGGAACATTTTAAATTTACAAGCAGTAGCTAGATTAGATGAAAAAGCAGGATGGATTAAAGATAGAGCAGCATTAGGAGCAGATGATATTTAGAGAAAAGATGATAGCTCCCACATTCTGCCAACAGACCTTAAGCAATGTTTACTGCGGATTAGACCATGTAGGTAGGCATAAAATGATACAGCTAATATCTAACTGCTGGCGGTGGAAAACAATGGGAAGAGATCTAGTTAGATTTTGCCAGTGAATGCACTGTATGTGCGCAGACAGAACCAGGACAGGGAATGAAAATTAATGAGCCATCAGCCTCACCCACGGTGACCATGGGAACACAATCAAATAGATTTCATAAGACCACTCATTGTCTACTCGTGGTAAACCAGATGAGTAGAAGCTGCCAGAACATTTGTGGCAAAAATATTGGCAATTGAAATAAGACCCCTGTGGGGAGGGGTGTCCCCTACAACCAGACTCAGATGAAGGGACCCAATTCACAGGTAGGTATCTGAAGGAAACATGTAAACTCTTGGGAATAACACAAAAGTATCACATCCCCTACCACCCACAGAGCTCGGGTATGGTGGAGGGGATCAATAGAATGGTTTAAAAAAGGTGGAAAAGGCTGGTGCTCCAGCTTGATCACCCAGTTCACCTCATATAATGACACCAATCTTGAAGACGGACACAGAGCTGACTACCACTGATCTGGACAGAGTTCTGTTACCTGGGCTATGTGGTACCATTCATGTGTCACACATTGTCCCTCTTGAAGGAGGTGCCCAGATAGTTATCTCAGAAACCAAAAGATTCTTTACCACATTGATACCCAGGTAAGTACTGCCAAACTAGCTAATATAGCTGCAGTCTTAGAACACGTGGCCAATGACACCTCACATGCCCTAGGCAAGTTATATGCAGTATTTGTCACCATATGAGTCATGGCACTGGAGAACCAACTTGCTCTAAACTTGATATTAGACAAGAAAGGGAGTAAGTGTGCACTCATCAGAAAGGAGTGCTGTATGTACATCCTTGATAACTTGGGAGTAAATTACTGATTTGGTTGAACAAAAGAAATGAACAAACTCTAACATATTCGACCCAATGGAGTTGAGCAATGTAATATCTGGGATCTCTGGGGATGCCGATTGTCCAGGGAATAGTATTTTTTATTGTCATAGTATGTCTATGTTATCTTATTTATGACTTCATCAAGTGTTTCATCTCCACAATAACAAAGATGATGATCACCGAAGTGCCACGGACCGAGAATGTGCCCCTACTACGCACCACCAAGCCAACAGACTACTTGTGGAATGATGAAAGAAAATGACCAGCTCATTAAACAATGGGAAAAGGATCGTCGATGTGACAGTGCCGAAAGAAGACTACTCATGGACTCTGATTTGGACTGTTAGTGAATAACATCCCTTCGGCTATAATCTGGCCTCGGGCCAAAGGAGGAATCTATAAGGGCAGCCCATGTTTGAAAGACATAAAATAACTGACAAGGGTTAGATAGAATGAGACAGTCTGCTCCAGCAATAAGACATGAAATGACTGACAATAGATAAACAGAATAAACAGTCTGTTTTAACATGTAAGCGAAACATAATGATACCTTTGAACAGGGCTACTCCAAGGTCAACGAGGGGCCCTGAAAGCAAACATTCAAGACAGTTTGATAAGAGGATGCCTAAGGATAGACAAGTGATTGATTCCAGCCTCATTAATGAAAGAATGTTGTCCCATTAAGTGAACAGCACTAGTTAGAAAATAAATTGTAAATCTCAGCCCATGAATCAGCTGACTTAAATCATCAAGTAACAGTGATAACAACAGCTAAAGTTATTTTGTAGTAATTGATTGTTTCTTTGAAGTTATTAACAATAATTAAGAAATAGGTTCTAGCTAAAGATTCTTCAGATAATCATAGATTTAAAAATAAGCACTGAAACACATACAACCAAAGGATAATCAAAATATTAGTGGAAAAATATTTATACGTAGATATGAAAGTTAATTAGTCTCAGGAAACCCTTTCTTCTATCTCTAAAACAGATGCCTGTGATGCCCTAAATGAAATAGATTGGTTGCACTTTATTAATCACAAAGTGTTAACAGTTGAATTAACTGTATAAGACCAGAGACCATAGAATGTCTGCTGTGTGGAAACAGGCCATTAGGCTCAACACATCGACACTGATCCTCCGAAGAGCATCCCACCCAGACCCAGTCCCCTACCCTATCCCTGCAACTCTACATTTCCAATGGCTAATCCATCCAACCAACACACTCCTGGACACTATGAGCAATTTAGCATGGCCAATCCACCCAGCCTTACACTTAACAACCAACTTTATAACAGAAATTGATATTACAAATCTTTTGCATATTTTATATATATAATTGGGACAGAGGAAAATATAATCAATAACAAAGTTCAAGGAGGCCTAACAGATAAGCAAGTTGGGGACAGAAGAGAAGGAATATAATCAGTAACTTTGGAATGCTAATTGACAGGATGCTTTGAAAGATCCCAAGGCCTGCTGATTACAATCTTCGAGTAAAAAATGAGGTCTGCAGATGCTGGAGATCACAGCTGAAAATGTGTTGCTGGTCAAAGCACAGCAGGCCAGGCAGCAACTCAGGAATAGGGAATTCGACGTTTCGAGCATAAGTCCTTCATCAGCCCTTCCTGATGAAGGGCTTATGCTCGAAACGTCGAATTCCCTATTCCTGAGATGCTGCCTGGCCTGCTGTGCTTTGACCAGCAACACATTTTCAGCTGCTGATTACAATGCCTATTAAACACCATGAGGTTATGGAAACCTGGGGCTGTCCATGGGCAAACCCATCATTGATTACATATTTCACAGGATTGGGTGTACAGAATAAGAGAAGACATAGTGATCATGCTGTATGGGATTATTGTAATAGGAAATGTATAAAAATGCTATATTTCTCTATAAAAATCAGAGTGTGTCATTGATTTCTCTTCTGATCTGATACAAAGATTAAGGGAATAATTGTATTCTCATGTCGAGGCCAGATTCAGAGAAGATCCTTTGGCCATCTCCCTACATTAACTGGTTTTTGATTGAATTAAAAAGTCGACCACTTGCCTGAATCCTGCCTGCCTCCTAACTCCTTGTGCCCGGTTGGGAGGGACACTCCTACCACCATTCATTGCACCCCTGGCTCCTATAATTTCCTCATTGCTTCAAACTGATCCATGACAGGATTCACAACCAAAAACACCTCCTGCAGACATAATCATCAAAAACACTAAAATTCTCCCTCATCTCCCACATCCGCCAGGAAGAGCACATCACTCCACTGAAGGCCATCTATGCATTTTAACAATCTTCAGACTGAGAAAACAGCACAGTTTTCTTGCTCCAAAAACACTGCTTTAGGATAACTTTGTACCTTTGTTTTATATTTTTAAAAAGTTTAATCAAGAGACAGATCTCAATATAAAACATACATTAAAAGCAACATCCTACTCTGTTGCAATTTTGCAAAACAAATTAAGTTTTATGTTTTATAAAAAGTAAAATAAAAGTTAACTGATCCCCACCTGTAAGTAGTTCCAATAGTAAGGTCTGTTCAAGGTTAGCTGTGAAATTTCACTCTTTGTTTAATTTCCTTGGATAGAACTCCAATATCCAGAGATGCTTGTAACTTCAGTTGTAAGAATTCAGAGCTTCTGACAGGAAAAATGTGAGAAACTAAGCTCATACACTTCAATAATTTCAGTCCGAGACAAAATCTGAATCAGTAGCGTCCTTTTTCTCACTCTTGCAAGAGGGTGTGAAGTCCGCTGTCTGTCTGTGTACAAGGCAAGGGACTCACACACACCGAATTCAACGAATACTCGATATTTATATAATTTGCTTTCTATACTTTTTTAATTTCATTGCTCCTCCCCTGTTTACATCCTCCACTTCCCTAAGACCGGTACCCATTACTCCTGTTTATCTCTTGCCTTATCCGGCCTTGTCTGTGACAAAATGCTTATTTCTGGCCTCTCAAGGCCATTTGACCTCATCCTGCTGTGGCTCATTGTTAGGCATATCCTTTCCTTACCATTATCTACTCCCTCCATCTGTGCCGCACCTCTCATACAGATCGTTAAGACCCTTTTAATTGGGGTTTGTTCCTGTGTTTCTGTAAAAGTAGGAAACAGATGTTTATACCTATTTTTTGTACAGACGTGTCTAGCTTAACTGCCTCTCCTCACAGCACCTTATCTAGTCACCTGTATTTCTACCATTGTTTTGCAGTCCCATTTCTTTCTTGCATACATTTTTAGCTAATACAAAAAAACAATTATGCATTCCCTCCACATAGTTTCCATTCTTGTTGACTCAGCTCTTGGCTGAAACAATTATACACTGGAGTGAGTTTATTTACTTTGCATAAGTAATTATAATTGCAGAAGTAACATTACTTTACCTATATCCTACAAAAACAACTGGAACAGCTTCATTAGTCAGTTTCAGCACTATTCATTTTGTTTTATGGTACAATAAGATGGCTGCTATATTTTGATAAAGTAAGTTTGATACGTATAAAACTCAGAGACACAATTTTAAACCAGAACTCCACAGGGCAGGCTCTAGGAAAACATCCTGAGAAAGAGAAAGTTCTCTGCCAAAGTGTGGCCAAGGAACTGTTAGTTTTGCTGAAAGAATCTAAGCAATCTGTGGTTGCAATACTAGTGAGAGAAAAGCAACTTTCACTTTTACCTTGTCTGACAAATTATTTTACACCAACTGAGTCTACCCATAAAAAGCAAACCCCAACTATTCAACTACAAAAGCTATAACAGCTGCTCAATGCTAATTTGCATGTTTTCAATCACTTCCCCTCAAAGAGAAATCTTCAAACTAATTAGAGGCATGCAAGGATATTTGAACAAATCTCATTCTCATTAGTATCTACTGTTGATCTCTGCATCTATATTTCATCTAATACTTATCTCCTTACAACGAGTAACTTGCAGCAATAAATATAAAGCTTTCCTCATGGTTATTTCTAAATTGGAACAGGAAAAGACAAATAGGGAGCTAATGGAGCTATATAAACTCTCTCTTTAAATACTATTTTGCAGACATGCTGGGTGTGGTTATGACAATGACCGAGGAACTTAAATGACATATATCAAACATTACTATACTTTTTTTTAATGTCTGGGAGTTACTGATTAATTTTCAAGTTTGTTTTAGTCCTTCACGAGGTATGAGCATTCTTTGGCAACGGCAGCTTTTGATACTCATTCTTAATTTCCCTTTGAGGAATTGATGGTGCATTAAAATGAGGTCATATGGGAAAATAGTTTGTGAAACACTACTTCACTTCGCATAAAAAATCAGCAAGTTCTATTGCTGAATGCTGAAACACTGAATTTAGGGATTTTTTTGTTAGTACATTGGTCCACACTGTTGATGGTTATACAAGGAAAACAAAGGTTGCTACCCACCTGAAGACTACAAATTCCACTAAGTTGAAGTGGCCTCCATGCGTTTTAGAATCATATATAATAGAAGAGGTTTTATTTGGCCCATTGAGTCTGCACCAACACATGAGAAACACCCAACCTTCAACTAAATCCCATTTACCAGCACTTAACCCATAGCCGATGACATGTCAAGTGCTCATCCAGGTATGTTTCAAAGAATGTGTGACAATTTGCCTCTACCACCTTTCCAGACACACGTTACCGACCAACATGTTTCCCCTTGTGACTGAGATGAATGGATGCTTGTTATGGTCTTTGTCCATGCCCCTCGATCTTGTACACCTCAAATAGATCATCCTTTAGTCTTTTCTGCTTCAGTCAAGCCGATCCAACCTTTCCTCACAAATTAATGTCCTCTATATTTACTCCAGTCCAATTGCATCCCTCCTGTAATGTGGTGAACCGCACACAATACTCTAGCTATGGTCTCAAAGTTTTACGCAATTCCAACATGACCTCTCTGTTTTTGTAATCAACACCTCGATTGCTAAAGGCAAGTGTCCCATATGCCTTTTTTCTCCACCTTCAGAGATCTATGGAGGTGTACACCAAGGTCCCTTTGTTCCACAGACTCTCCTTGTGTCATGCAGCTTATTGAATACTTTCTTGTCAAATTACTCTTTCCAAAGTGTACCACCTCATACATTTTAAGATTAAATTGCATCTGCCCATTTGACTATCCCAATTATATCATCTTGCAGCTCAAGAGACTCAATGTCACTGTTAACCACTGTTAATCTTTGTTTCATGTGCACACTTACTATAAAAATTCCTTACACAGTCATTTGTGTCAATTATATAAATGACAAATAATAGAGGATCCAGCACAGACCTCTCTGGTATGCCACTGGACATTGGCTTCCAATCACTAAAGCAGCCTTCTGTCATCATCCTCTGTTTCGTATAACTGAGACAATTTTAAATCAAAGTCTTTTCCCTGGAATCAGAGAGCCCAGAACTAGAGGGCACAGGTTTAGAGTGCGAGGGGAAAGATATAAAAGAGACCTACGGTTTTCACACAGAGGGTGGTACGTGTATGGAATGAGCTGCCAGAGAAAGTGGTGGAGGCTGATACATTTAAGAGGCATTTGGATGGGTATATGAATAAGAAGGGTTTGGAGGGATATAGGCCGGGTGCTGGCAGGTGCGACTAGATTGGGTTGGGATATATGGTCAGCATGGACGGGTTGGACCAAAGGGTCTGTTTCCATGCTGTACATCTCTATGACTCTAGTCCATCAATTGCACTACCGTCATCCACATGCCTGGTCACCTCCTCAAAAATATTCAAGCAGATTTGTTAGGCATACCCTTCCTCTGACAAAGCCATGCTGACTCCCTGATCAAGCTTTGTTTCTCAAAGCAGATCTCCTTCAGAAGTTTCTCCAATAGTTTCCCTATCACTGATGTGAGATTCATTAGTTTGTCATCTTATCATGACAACCTTCCTTAAATATTGAAACCATTAGCTGTTCTCCAGTCCTCTGGCATTAACCCCATGGTTAGAGAGGAATCAAATATTTGGGTCAGTGCTGTTGCAATCTCCTCCGTTTCAGCTTGGATCACAATTTATCTCAATCTGGAGATCTGCTCGCTTTTAAGCCTGCCAAGCCCTCCAACACATTGTCCTTCCCTATAATTACTTGATAGTATGCTTTTATGTGAGCATTTGGGAGCAGGCACAGCCAGAGTGAGGTTTGCACAAGTTAGTTTTCTTTTTGTTCATTCATAAGACAAGGGTTTCATTGATTTAGGTCGGCATTTATTGCCCATCCCTAATTCCTCAGAGGGCAGTTAAGAGTCAACCTCCCTTTGGAAGGGGGCTGTGTCCTCAATGGACAGGTGGCAGCTGCACCAGAATGGGACCAGCAGCATTGTAGGAAGGTTTCAATTGCTTTTGGGGTGGGTTTAAACTAATTTTGCAGGGGTGTACATCTGGAGGAAAGTTTCAACAGGGACAATGTTAGCTAAAATTAGAAGAGGCAGCAATGAGTCAAGAAGGAATAGACATTATAGGTGCCAGTTAAGACACAAGGGAGTTTGACAAGGTTGGACAGTATTTACTTTAATGCAAGAACATTGACAAACAAGGCAGATGAGTTACGAGCTGAAATTAAAACATGGGAGCTTGATATCACTGCTGTTGCTGAGAAATCGTTGAGAGAAGGACGAGATTGGCAGCTCACTATTCCAGCATAACAAGTTTGCAGGCAATAAAATGACAGAGACAAAAGAGGGTGAAGGGTTGCAATTTTGATCAGGGGATCTATTACATCATTAGGGAGGGTGACATCTTAGTAACTGTTCAGAGATTGAAAGAATTGGTAATAACTCTTTCTGGAATAAATTGTTTCCTGAGATAAAAGGGATAAGGACAACCTGTTACAAAGGAATTAAAAGCAACATAACAATTAACCTTCCTTGGGAAAAGAGGAGTTAAAGCAACATAAACAAACTGTTTTCTGTAAAAGAGGAAGTAACAGCTGCTTAATAATTGACTACTATATGCCACAAGGACATAGGATTGCCCTGCAGAAGAGTTTTTTTTTAAAGATATTTTTATTAGAAATTTAATATTTTGACAGATTTACAAAAATAAACAGAACTTTCAAGCACAAACATTAATATAAAAATAGATCTTAAATATATAATCATCAAAATTCAAAGGAATGATACTAAAGAAGAAAGAAAAACAATGAAACTCAGTTAACTACTAATCTAATCCACAATTATCCAGAGTGTATAGTTGAGTCACTTACATCCTTCAAACAAGAGAAAATGTTCTCTAATACACTCATAACAGTATAATAAAAAGGAAACTATTTCCAAACAATAAGAGCAAAAAAAAACATGTTTGAATGGAGATCCTCCCCCCTGTACTCAGGGGGCCTTACTTCCTTTCTAAAGGTCCACCATATCCTCTCCCAAACAGTGTCCCACCCTTGACCCGGGCGCTCCTTAATAGGATTTAGATATAATACCGAGCTAGAGTTGACAGTGAGCGCCCCACCCCCACCCCTCCCCACCCATACCTGAGTATATCTGATACATCAATGCCACGTACAAACACACATAACTATAAAATTACAACTCCAACAAATTACAATTAAGTATAATAACATAAAATAGCAAGAGAAGACAACCCTGCTCCCAGAAGCAAAAGTAAAGTAGAGTAAAGTATCCACTTCTCCCCACGGAGTGTGGAGGAGGCAAGCCAACATAAATTGTCTCTTACGATTTATTTAAACGAGTCTAAAAGTTCCTTAGCCTCTTCTGGTGATCTAAAATTATACTCGGATCCTTCTTGGGTAAAGCATAACGTCGCTGGGTAGCGTAAGGAGTATTGAATATTTAAGTTCCTTAGACATTTCTTCACCTCATCAAAGCCGGGGAGAAGTCCTGAAATAACATAATCTTGGATCCTTCATGAATCATAGCTTTAGGATCCTTTCCAAGATTTCTGGAGGCATCCAGGAGTATCTGCCTCTCCCTATAACTCTGCAGCCGGAACAGGACCGGGCGTGGGCGCTGGTTTGGGCCAGATCCGCGTACTGCGACCCGGTAGGCCCACTCCACCCTTACCCGGTCAGTTTCAGCCCCCAGGTTTAAAAGCTGGGGCAACCATCGCTCCAGAAATACTGCTAACTGTCCCTTCTCTTCTTGTTCAGGGAGGCCCAGAAGACGGATATTCTTTCTCCGATTTCTATTATCCAGGTCATCCATGTAGATTTCAAAGGCCCGGACTCTCTGCTCCAGAGCTCGCACCTGTTCTGCAGCTGTTTGTGCTGCAGCCTCGGAGGTCGTGGCCTTTAGCTCCGCCCCCTTCACTCGGCCCTGTAATTCCTCGAGAGCCTCGCTGTGCTTTTGTAACTTTTCTTCGAATGCATTCCATCTCTGTCTGGATTCTGCGATGAAATTGACGAGTGTCGTTTCCAGCCTGGCAATCATCTCTTCAAGGCCTGTTTTTACATCAGCTGCAGCCGGAGGAGGAGAGGAGGGTGGGGGAGGGGTCTTTGTTTTCTGAGAGCTGCGGGATCCCTTTGGTTTACTCATTATCCACTTAATATTAAACTGCTTAAATATAATAGTAAACAGCTAATTAAGGTTAGAAAATTTTTTTGGGTGGTTTGGTAAGTGTGGTGGGGGTGAGTAACTCACTTTACCCAGGTTTTGGGAAGAGCACTGTAAACTCAGACTTGCTGAGTCGCCGCCATCTTGGATCTCATCGCAGAAGAGTTTAAAGGAGTTAACAGCAGTAGTCTGTGTTTTGAACTGATGGCTAACACCAAATGTGACAAGGAACAGAGAAGCTACTCCTGATAAGAAGGCAAGTGATAGACTCAGTTGAAATTGTAGCTAAATTACACTATTAATTGGTAACAGCTGAGCTGGGAAGTGCAGCTTAATTTACATACTTCAGGGAACTTATTTTGTTTTAAAGTTGAAATAATTGTGTCAGCATTTGATTGTACATAGGTTTTATTTTAATAAGTAGTTTAATTAAAGGTAGCTTGTGGTAGTTTATGCAAAAAGCCATGAGTAGAAACCAAAAACCAAAAAGGAGCAATCACATTGCTGGGAGTGTACTATCGGCTCCATTATAGTCTGAGAGAAAAACAAGAGCAGTAGGTAGGCAAATTTCAGGAAAGTTAAATGTAATAGGCTAATGATAATAGGGATTTCAACCTTCCCAACATTAATGGTGGTAGTCAGCATGAGAAGGAGCAGAATTTTTAAAATGCATCAAGGACAGTGTTTTAAGCCAGTACATTGAAGGCCATACAAGGTTGGGGAGAATGTAACTGGGAAAGTAGCTGAAACCTTAGCAGGGAAGTATTTTTCAGGCAGCATACATAATCCTGTTGGACTCAGGACTATTATGGAAAAAAACAAGGATGGACCTGAAATGAAAAGTTCTCAACCTCAAAGTCTATTTTAATAAGATTAGATGGGATTTAGCCAGAATACTCGGGCAGCAGATAATTTCAGGTAGATCTTAGTCTCAGAACAGTGGGATGCATTCAAGAGGAAACATAGACAGTACAGTGACAATATGTTTTAAGTGAACAAAAAGAGCGAGACCATCAAAATTCTATGAATGCTGGATATCAAGAGATATCCATAGTCATAGAGATGTACAGCATGGAAACAGACCCCTCGGTCCAACCCTTCCATGCCGACCAGATATCCCAACCCAATCTAGTCCCACCTGCCAGCACCTGGCCCATATCCCTCCAAACCCTTCCTATTCATATACCCATCTAAATGCCTTTTAAATGTTGCAATTGTACCAGCCTCCACTGCTTCTTCTGGCAGCTCATTCCATACCCATATCACTCTCTGTGTGAAAAAGTTGCTCCTTACGTTTTTTTTATATCTTTCCCCTCTCACTGTAAACCTATGCCTTCTAGTTCTGGACTCCCCGACCCATGGAAAAGACGTTGTCTATTTATCCTCTTCATGCCCCTCATGATTTTATAAACCTCTATAAGGACACCTCTCAACCTCCAATGCTCCAGGGAAAACAGCCCCAGCCTGTTCAGCCTCTCCTTATAACTCAAATCCTCAGTATTGGGTTAAGAGATAAGAAAGGCTTATTAGAGCTCAAAACAGCAGAATCCCTGGAGGAGTATAGATGTGCATGACGGAGTTTGAAAAATAGTGTTAAAAGGGGCATGAAAAGATACTGTTAGGTCAAATTAAGAAAAATTTTAAGTTGTTTTACAGGTACATTAAAAAGGATAAGAAGAAAACAGTTGGATTCATTATGGACCACACTGATGATTTGTTGGTAGAACCAGAGGATGTAGGTAGAGTTCTAGGTGAATACTTTGTGCAGGTATTCACTAGTTGGAAGACCATAACATGATAAGACTATCATTAAGTTTGATTCACCGTCCTATTATGGCTAATATATTTCTCAATCCCATTCTCCTGCCATCTCTCCATAAGGTTTGATCCCCTTGCTAACCAGAACTTAACTCTCTCTGTCTGAAAAACACTCAATGACTTGGCCTCCATGGCCTCCTGAGGTAATGAATTCCCCAGATCCACCACCCTTCAGTTGAAGAAATTCCTCCTCATCTCCGGTGGGCGGGACGGTGGCACAGTAGTTAGCACTGCTGCCTCACAGTGCCAGAGGCCTGGGTTCAATTCCTGCCTCAGGCGACTGACTGTGTGGAGTTTGCAAATTCTCCCCGTGGCTGCGTGGGTTTCCTCTGGGTGCTCCGGTTTCCTACCACAGTCACAAAGATGTGCATGTTAGGTGAATTGGCCATGCTAAATTGCCCGTAGTGTTAGGTGCAGGGGTAAATGTAGGGGAATGGGTCTGGGTGGGTTGTTCTTCGGAGGGTCAGTGTGGATTTGTTGGGCCGAAGGGCCTGATTCCATACTGTAAGTAATCTAATCTAATCTAATCATCTCAGTTCTAACAGGTCATCCCTTCACTCTGAGGCTGTGGCCTTAGGTTCTAGTCTCTCCGAATGGAGACATCTTTTCCATGTCTATCCAGACCTCTCAGTATCTGTTTCAATGAGAACATCCTAATCCTTCTAAACTCCATCAAATACAGACTCAGAAGCCTCTACTATTCCTCATAATAAGCCCTTCATTCCTGGGATCACTCTTGTCAACCGCCTCTGGACCCACTCCAATGCCAGTAGATACTATCCTTTGTAAGCAAGATTGAGAATCCTGTATAGAATATTGCCTGCTCAGTGCCATGGTGTGTGACATCTCTGGCTGGCTTGAGAAGGAGGGGTAGGATCCAGTTGTTGTGGTCCATGTTGGGACTAACATCACAGGTAAGGCTAGGAAGAAGGACCTGTTTAGGGATTATTCAGGAACTGGAAACCAAATTAAAGAACAGGTCCTCAAAAGAGTCATTACCTCTGGATTAATGCCTGAGCCACATGCAAATTGGCATAGGACGTGAGAATAAGGGAAGTAAACATATGGCTAAAAGAATGGTGCAGGAAAGAGGGCTTCCTTTTCATGGGACACTAGCATCAGTATTGGAGTAGGAGGGATCTGTACCATTAGAATGGTTTCTACCTGAACCAAGCTGGGGCCAGTATTCTAGCAAAAGGGTAAATGGTGTGGTCAACAGTACTTTAAACTAGGAAGTGGGGGGAAAGAAAAGGTAAAACTCTGAGAAGTATAATAACCAATGGGAAGCAACACTGCAGGTTAACATTTGTTGGGGTGGATTCAACTGCAATAAAAAGCATGAAACAAATGAAAAGACAGGAGAACTCAGCAGAGGTTATTAAATCTTCAGCACACAAAACAGGACAGAGTGTTTGTAAAAGGTTAGGAATCACACTACAAACACAGTGGATAAATGGATAACAATGAGAAGAGAGAAGGCCTATACAGGACTGGAGGTGTTGTATCTGAATGCGCACAGTATACAAAATTAGGTAAATGAGTTTGCGGCGCAGATCAAAATTGGAAGGTAAGTTGTGGTGGACATCCTGGAGACATGGTTGCAAGGAGGTAAGGACTGGGAGTGAAATATTTAAGGATATGCATCTTGTCAAAAAAGACAGGCAGAGGGGATAGGGTTGCCTTGTAAGTAAATAATTAGATTAGATTACTTACAGTGTGGAAACAGGCCCTTCGGCCCAACAAGTCCACACCAACCCTCCAAAGAGCAACCCACCCAGACCCATTTACCCTTTCATTAACACTACAGGCAATTTAGCATGGCCAATTCACCTAACCTGCACATTTTTGGACTGTGGGAGGAAACCGGAGTACCCGGAGGAAATCCACGCAGACACGGGGAAAATTTACAAATTCCACACAGACAGTTGACTGAGGCGGGATATGAACCCAGGTCTCTGGCGCTGAGAGGCAGCAGTGCTAACCACTGTGCCACCGTGCTGCCCCAATTAAATTAAATTAATAGCAATAAAAGAAGTAGGATCAGATAATGTGGAATCTGAGTGGGTAGAGTTGAGGAACAGGAATAGTAAAAAAACATAATGAAAGTTATCCATAGGCCTCCAAACAGTAGTCAAGATATGGGGCATAAGACACACCAAGAGCATAGACAGAGAGAAGGTTCTGAGTGGTGTGGGATGCTTAAAAGTGGATACATTTCCAGGGCCAGATGTAATATATCCCAGATTTTTGAGTGTGGCAAGGGCATAAATAGCAGGGGTGCTTGCAAAATGATTAATTCTTCTCTGGCCATAGGAGAGGTGACAAAGGGCTGGAGGACAACCAATATAGTATCACTATTCAAGCTAGTAATTAAGAATGAGTGATAAATGCTGCAAGTGGAAGTCACCATTGTCCTAGAGGAACATATAGGTTACTCTCTCATTAGAGAGCAATGATTGATAGTGAGGTTAACCTGGGGGTCATTACACCTCAGGTGAGCATTGAGACTGATTAGGCTGAGAATGTGGCCTTCATGGTAATCTCTGCCATTGTGAGAATTGATACACAGTGATTCATCCTGCTTACACCATTCCTGACACACAAGAAAAGAATCAATTGTGTATGGTTCACCACTACATATATCTTATTCTCAATACGTTGGAATAAATTCAGCACAATTCATACCATAATCACAATATATGGAAAGAAGGTTGATACTGTGAAATTTTCACTCTGAGTTGTGTGGCTGCACCAATAATTCCTTTGAATTATTGTTGTTGCATACCACAAAAATTAAAACAAGTAAATTCAACAAATTTTCAGAAAATTCCAAAAACAGAGAATTGATTGCTCATGCTTCATTCTAAATATAAGGAAAGAATATATGGAACAGAGGAGGCAAATGGAGTTTAATGTGCAAAAGTGTGAGGTGATTCACTTTGAAAGGAGAAATGGGAGTGCAGATTATCGGGCTAATGGTAAAATTCTTGATGGTGTAGATGAGCAGAGAGATCTCGGTGTCCAGGTACATACCCAGGTTGATAGGATTGTTAAGAAGGCATGAGGTGTGTTAGCTTTTATTGGTAGAGGGATTGAGTTTTGAAACCATGAGATCATTCTGCAGCTGTAAAAAACTCTGGTGCGGCCACATTTGGAATATTGCGTACAGTGTCGTCACCACATTATAGGAAAGATGTGGAAGCTTTGTAAAGGGTTCAGAGGAGATTTACTAGGATGTTGCCTGGTATGGAGAAAAGCTCTTATGAGGAAAGGCTGAGGATCTTGAGGCTGTTCTCATTAGAGAGAAGAAGGTTTAAAGGTGACATACAAAGCAATCAGAGGGTTAGATAGGTTGGACAATAAGAACCTTTTTCTTCAGATGGCGATGGCTAACATGAAGGGATATAGTTTTGAATTGAAGGGTGATAGATATAGGACAGATGTCAGAGGTAGTTTCTTTACTCAGAGAGTGATGGTGCATGGAATGCACTGTCTGCACCAATGGTAGACTCGTCAACTTTAAGGGCATTTGGATAGGCATATGAACGAGAATGGAATAGTGTAGGTTAGATGGGCTTCAGATTGACTTCACAGGTCGGTGCAACATCAATGGATGAAGGGTCTGTACTGCGTTGTAATGTTCTATGTTCTACATATGGGGTGAGATTGATACAATGTACTTCGTTCATACTCCATTTCTAATTTGTGTGTGTGTGTGTGTGTGTGTGTGTGTGTGTGTTGGGGGGGGGGGCAGGAGGTTGGGGGTGTGTGGTGGTAAGACTTGTTGCCGTGTTATTGAGCATCAAAACCCAATCAAACTAAATGGGAGCAGATTGGCACAGTACAATTAAGTGCTGCTGACACCACATGCCAATCACATGAGATTGATTGAATTTCTTTTAATAATACACACATCTCAATCTCAACACAACCGATGAAACTTGATGCAGTTTGATTCAAGACTGTTCATACTTCTTTGCCAATATATGGGAGAATGCTTATGCTGTGGGACACCAAACTACTGACCTCATTCCAAATATATTTGATGTTATGCCTCACTCGGGTAACACACTGGAAATCAAGCCCCATCATTCCCAAAATGACCACAAAAATTAAAGATGTTAAAAATGATGCAAATTTTCCTAAGATGCTTGAGATCTTTAGGTTTAGAGTGATGGAATGCACGGACCAAGTTTCTATTCTTACCAATAATAACTATTTATTAAAAATAAAAAGAGTCAAGTCACAGAATAACCAATTATGAACCATTGGCATATAACTTTACGCATTAAAACTAAACCCTTATAAATTTCCCCTTGCATGCACACAGAGATACAGGCAAAAATAAGAAATAATGAGTGTTAGGTAGAGAGAAAAACTGGAAAAGCAATTCAGTAATCTCTGTTCAGAGGATAGTTGAGATGATTCTTGTGCTGATTAAAATGTTGTTTCCAGTTTTCCTTTGTCGGGTGGTACAGGGGATGGATAACACTTATAAAAGGTCTTTGACTCATTAATTAAATTTCACACTTTACAGCAACTGGAGAAAGAATAAACTGGTTATCTTCAGGCTTGAAGTAGATTATGCTGCAAAGAACAGACATAGCCCGAGTTGGTGGGTATCTTATTGTTTCCTTGCTATCCTTATAGCCTAAGCTGTTCAGCTGATAATGAATCACCTTGTTGTTGTCATCAATAACTGCTCACTTGTGCATGACCAATTAGACACTTTTTGCTGACTTAATCTCTATTTGTACACTCTTGGCTCCAGCTCGCCAGCACATTACACATCAAGGAGTTGTTGTGTAAGTAGCACATACAACGTGTGTCAGGTTACTTGCTTTCAAAAACTGTAGTAATCCTTCAACAATCCTGGATTTGAAAACAATTCTTTCCCCATTTTAACCACAATTGAAAATATAGAAAAATAAAAAGACATGGTCTTTACAATAGCAAACTTGATAAAAGGAGATTAATTACTCATCATAACTCATTTCCAATACATGAGAGAAAAAGATCTAAATTTAACAGTACTTCTCCCAACCACTAGATGTCTCAAAAGGCTTTACAGTCAGTGAAATATCTGAATTATTATTACTGTTGCAGGAAAGGTGGCAACATGTTTGCATACAGAGAAGTACCAGTATACCATTGTCTAAAATAGTGCCCTATGGTTGTTTGTATCCTTCCAGATGGGGCCTTGGTTTAACTGTGGTGGTTTGATGAGACTATGGTGGCTACTTATATACCTGACAAAGAGTTGATAGTGGGATTCGAGAAATCTCAGATCTTAGCCCCAACATATTTGGAATGAGTTGTGATTTAATAATCTTTGCATGGCAATAATACAGTGCTACAACCACTGTAAAGCATTTATATAAGCATTTTACACTATGGATACATTAAATACATGTTCTGATCCCTGTAAAGACTTCTAGTAACTTTCAAAAATTCGATCCTTCAGTTAATAGCTGAATGGATAACACAAGATTTCATATTTGAAGATGTTTACAGTAATAGACTAAAAAGCACTTTTGTTGGCAATTCATATTTTAAACTGTAAACATTACTTTTAAATACAATTGAATTGATCTATGAAGTACACATTACACATTAAGTAAACATTCAAATCTCCTAGAATCAGTCCAAAATGATTCTTTGCTCCTGAGGGTTCACTTCCGATCTTTTCCCTTAGCAGCCTGGAAATTTAATTCCCGGAAATGTCTTTCACGGTGCAATTGTTCATGGAAATGGTTACTTCTACCTGAAGCTACATAATTCTTCTAGTCTGGCAGTATCTATGGAGAGAAAACAGAATTAATGCTTTGAGTTTAGTGATCCTTCTTCAGAACTGCAGTACTACATGGCAAACCACTGACATTTTTGGCATCTCCTGAATGTTGGCAGACTAACCTTAGCTGCGAGTAACTGGAGTATCTTAGATCCTTCTTAACTCAAAAGTCAACTTTCATGGTAATATGCATAGTGTCAGTTTTCTATGCAGTCAAAAGGTATTGGAAAAGATTTTGAGAGATTGAATTTAAGGCTATTTGGAAAAACTTAGTTTGATTAAAGATAGTCAGCATGACTTTGTGAGGAGCAATTCACAAACCTTATTGAATTCTTTGAGGACATGATGAGACAAGTTGACAAAGGTCGAGCAGTGCATGTGGTGTATATAGATTTCAGTAAGATATTTAATAAGGTTCTCCATGGTAGGCTCATTCAGAAACTTAAGAGATATGGGATACAGGGAAACGTGGCTATCTGGATACAGAATTGGCTGGCTGAAAGAAGACAGCGAGTGGTAGTGGATGGAAAGTATTCTGCCTAGAGGTTGTTGACCAGTGGTGTCCCGCAGGGATCTGTTGTTGGGCCTCTGCTCTTTGTAGTTTTAATAAATAACTTGGATGAAGAAGTGGAAGGTTGGGTTAGTAGTTTGTTGATGACATGAAGGTTGGTGGTCTTGTAGATAGTGTTGAGGACTGTTGCAGGCTACAACACGACATTGACAGGATGCAGAGCTGGGCTGAGAGTGGCAGATGGAGTTCAACACAGATAAATACAAAGTGATTCAGTTTGGAAGGTCGAATTTGAATGCTGAATTCAGGGTTAAAGACAGGATTCTTGGCTTTGTGGAGGAACAGCAGGATCTTGGGATCCATGTACACAGATCCCTCAAAGTTTCTACTCAATTTAATGGGGTTGTTAAGAAGGCACATGGTGTTTTGGCTTTCAGTAACGGGGGATTGAATTTAAGAGCCACGAGGTTTTGCTAGAGCCCTATAATACCCTGGTTAGACCACACTTGGAATATTGTGTCCAATTCTGGTTGCCTCATTATAGAAAAGATGTAGATGCTTTGGAGAGGGTGCAAAGGAGATTTACCAGGATGCTGCCTGGATTGGATGCCTTGTCTTATGAAGAGAGGTTGAGTGAGCTCAGGCTTTTCATTCTGGAGAAAAGAAGGAAGAGAGGTGACTTGAAAGAGGTATACAAAGTAATGAGTGGCATAGATAGAATAGATAGTCAGAGACCTTTCCCCAGGGAAGAAATGGCTGTCACAAGGGGACATAATTTTAAGGTGACTGGAGGAAGGTATAAGGGAGATGTCAGAGGTAGGTTTTTTACTCACAGAGTAGTGAAATGTACTGCCAGCGGTAGATGTAGAGTCAGAGACAGTAGGGACATTTAAGGAACTGCTGGGCAAGCACATGGACAGCAGTAAATTAAGGAGGTGTGTAGGTTAGGTTGATTTTAAATTAAGATAAATGCTTTGCACAACATTGTGGGCCAAAGGGTCTGTACCATGCTGTATGTTTTACGTTCTCATCATTAAATCCCAACTTTCCTTTATCTTAGCAGCATGTGGACAATTTAAGGTTCAACTGTTTGCAAAGTGACTTTATCAGAACCCTTCCAAGATTTTAAAGAATCTCAGTATATCCACTGTTAGCAAATGGTGCCAAGGCAGCAGTCATCCTCCCAGTAAAGTAATCTGAGCCACCTTTAATCTTTAAAAACCAAACTAACCAGCCTTGAGTCCAGCTAAATTCAAAGCAGGTCATATAACTCCTGTCATTTCAGCTTAAAAAACAGTTTGAACAGTGGCATTCTTATAAATCTCATCATTGAACCATGAGAAAATTTTACCTTTCTGTTTAAAAACCTACATTTATAATACTGTGATCAAAAATGCATGTACACAAAGAAATTCAGGATCAAGTACTGTTATTACCTTATCTTGTAGGTGGTACCAGTTATATGACTGAGTGAAATTCTCTTCAAATTTCCAATCTCCAAAAGGAATCAGCAATTCTCCGAGAAACACTTTCCGTTTGAGCATTGTACAGTGCCAAACAGAGACTTGAAGTGTCCTTGAGTTCAACTGCGATCTTTCAATATTATACTATGGCATACAAAATATAATATAAAAGTTAAAAAATTAACAACTTGGCAAACACCTGGCTAACTTGCTTTATAATAGCTAGTGACATTGAATTTGGTGGTTTACTAAGTGATGCACCTATGTACATGAAAATTATAAGTTCCAAAGATGCATTGATAGATTAAATAAATGGGCAAAGCTATAGCAGATGAAATTTAATGTTAGGAAATGTGAAGCCATTTGTTTTGGATCCACGAAATATAGGTTATAATATTTTCTAAATGCCAATCTAAATGTTAATTCCTGGGGTATACTGCTAAATGCAACCTGCCAACCTCAACATTACCTCTATCTTACGAATTCCAGATTTGTGTATTACTTCTTATGTGGCACCTTACTGAATGTATTTTGAAAAGGTTGTGTTTACAGCCACCTTGATTACCGAGAAATTATTCCTACCTAATTGCAGTATCTATGACATTATGTTAGCAATGTATAGGTAATTGCTTGCATCAAAGAATAGGGCCAATAAAGAGGTTTATTTTTAAATGTTTTAGATCATTTCAATTCAAATCCCGTGTTCACAATATAAGTCAGCCTCATTCCTCACTGTCTCCCTCCAGTACAATGCCCTGCCCATCACTACTTACTGTTCCCACAAACAAGAAAGAGCAGTATGATGAATAGGGGGAGAGCAATGGTGAGGTAAGGACTGGGAAAGTCACTCCCTGGAAGTAGCAAGTGGATGGTGACTAGAGTGGGGAGATCAAGTGAAGTTAGCTCTATAGGCAGAATGGAGACTGATCTTCAGTTCCAGACATATATCAATGACATCAACAACATAGACTGTAAGACCAGAGAAATAGAAATACGAGTAGAAGGTTCAGCCCCACAAACTTGATGCACCATTCAATAGAATAATGATTGTTCTATCATGCTTGACATCCACTTCCCTGTCCTTTCCAACACTCTATGGCAAGAAGTTCCAAAAACTCACAACCCTCAAAGAGAAGAAATTCCTTTACATCCCAGTCTTAAATTGGCTGAGATGATGCTCCCTGGTCGTAGACTCTCCTACGAGGGGGAATATCGTCTTACCATTTACACTGTGAAGACTGTTAAGAATTCTATATGTTTCAATGAGATCACCTTTCATTCTTCCAAACTCCAATGAATAAAGTCACAACCTGTTTAATGTTTGCTCATGTGGCAATCCCTCCATACTGGGGATTATACCTACCTTAAACAAGGTAGGCTGCTATCAATACTCCAGATGTGGTCTCACCAGTATCTTGTACAGTTGCAATCAGACTTTCCAACTCATACATTCTAACATGCATGAAGTAAGAACCGACATTCATTATCTTTCCTGATAATCTTTCCAAGTACTGTGTTGCAGCTTTCTGCTTTTTCTTTCTCCATTTAAATAATTCTGTTCTTTTGTTCTCCCTTCCAAAGTGAACAATTTCACATTTTCCTACATTATAGTCCATTTGCAAACTTTTTGTCAGCTTACTTAATCTATCAATCTCTCTCTGTAAACTCTGTATCCCTCTTGCAACCTACCTTTCTACTCATTTTTGTGTCATCAGCAAACTTGGCCACAGTACATTACATTAATTTCCTTTCTCCACATCATTAATATATAATACTAAATAGCACTGATCCCTGTAGAACCCCATCGGTCACAGGTGGCCAACCTAAAAATGAGCCTCTTATCCCCACTCACTTTTCCTGCCTATTCTCTATCCATGCCATTACCGCCAACGCCATGGGTCTTATCTTATGATTAACCTTTTGTGGAAGTCCCTAATACAACACAACTATTGGTTTTCCTCCATCCACACTTGTTGAGACTTACTCAATAAATTCAAAAAAAAATTAGTCAGATATGATTTCCCTTTCATGAACCCATGCTGACTGGTTGATGAGATTGATTTTCCAACTATTCATCTATTATTTCCTTAATAATTGATGCCAATGCTTTTCCAACAATAGATGTTAAGCTAAATCAGCCCACAGTTACCTGCTTTCTGTCTCCCTCTCTTTTTGAAGTGTCGCAATGACAGTTTTCCAATACTCTGTATTTCTGCAGATTCCATGATCTTTGGAAAATTACAACTAATGCATCCACTATCTCAGTAGCTAGTCATTTAGGATCTTAGAATGCCAGTCATTAGTGTCAGGCAACTTAAGTGCATTTAGCTCCATTAGTTTATTTAATACTACTTCACTAATTCCTCTTCTTTAGTGTTCATGAGTGATGCAAAATATTTGTTTAACTCTTCTGCCATTTCCTTGCTCCCCATATATGTCTTCCCAGATTCATTTTCTAAGGGGCCTACACTCACTTTGACCACGCTCTCTTTCAATTTATTTATTTAAAGAAACTCTTAATATCAGCTTTTATATCTCTCCAGTTTATCTCCTAGTTTATTTTCTCTGTCTTTATTATCTATTTAGTCCTATTTTGCGAGATTCTTAATTTATCCTAGCTTTCGTGGCGATTATTGAGTTTTGCTATCTTAAACACTTTCTTCATCAGCTTAATACTCTCATTAACTTCCTTGGTTTTGGAATCAAGCAGGAGAGAGGATTTAAGAAACAATCCAGGTACCATTAAACTACTGGCTACATTCCACATTGTTAGAAAGAAGATAGACAGGAAATTTAAAGGGAAAATAGTGAAAAGTGCTCTGCTATGGACTGCTAACAATGGGGACTTTGATTACCCAAATAATGACTTAGGTAGGAACAGTGTAAAGGATATCGCCTGAAAGTGTGAAGAGCTTTTGAAACGTGTACGGGAGAGGATTCTTGATCAGTTCTAAACTCCTCATCCCTCCAAACATTATAAATATATGGTCCCCCTTTACTCACTTTCCACCCACTAGCTTCCACATCAAACATATCACCCTCAAACACTACCACCAACTTCAATTAGACCCCAGCACCAAGAACATCTTCCCCTCCCAACTCCTCCCTGCCTTCCACAAGGACCATTCCCTTTGCCACTCCCTGGTTTTGTGCCACACTCCCTACCAACATACCCCAATCCCCTGGTACCTACCCGTGTAAGCGAAAAAGATGCAACAACTGCCCGTACACCACTTCCCTCACCTCACAGAACAGAGAACAGAACAACACAGTACAAGCCCTTCAGCCCGGGATGTTGTGCCAACCTTTTATCCTACTCTGAGATCAGACTAACCTACATACCTTTCATTGTACTATCTTCCATGTGGCTATCCGAGAGTTGCTTAAGTGTCCCTAATGTATCTAACTCTACTGCCATTGTTGGCATTGCATTCCATGCACCCACCATTCTCTGTTTAAAGAACCTATCTCTGACATCCCTTCTGAACCTTCCTCCAATCACCTTAAAATTATGTCCCCTCATGATAGCCATTTCCGCCATTGGAAGAAAGTCTCTGGCTCTCTATACAGGGCCCCAAACAGTCCTTCCAGCTGAGACAGAGGTTCACCTGCATCTCCTCCAGCCTGGTCTACTGCATCCAGTGCTCCCAATGTGGTCTTCTCTACATCAGTGAGACCCAATGTAGATTAGATGATCGCTTTGCAGAGCATCCTCACCAGGCCTGAAATGGCCAGCCTGACCTCCCAGTCACTGCCCATTTCAATTCCCCCTCCCATTCTACCTCCAACATGTCCATCCTCAGCTTCCTCCACTGCACAGTGAATCTAACCGCAAATTGGAGGAACCCATTCATCTTCCACCAGGTCAGCCTACAGCCTGGAGAACTTAACATTGAGTTCTTGAGTATCAAACAATCTTCCCACCCATCTCCCGGCTTCCTTTCCAGCCTTGCCTCCTCCCTTCCATTCCACCTCCTGACCCTTTCTTCCAGCTACCAACTGTATTCATCCCTCCCAACAACCAACCAGGCCATACCCCCTACTTGTGTTCACCTATCAACACCTCACTATTCTGTTATTCTTCCCAACTCTCACTTTGTCTGTAGCTCCTGTACCCCCACACCTAGTCCTGAAGAAAGTTTATACCCAAAACGTTGACATCTCCACCTCCTGATGCTGTCTGGCTTGCTGTGTTCTTCCAGGCTTTTGCTTCTCTACTTTGGATTCCAACATCTGCAGTTTTTTTGTCTCTATCCCATACACTTAGACTGCGACCCCTAGTCTGGATTCTCTAGTATTCAGAATCATCCTTCTTGTGTTTGCCCTGTCCAGTTCTTTAAAACTTTATAGGTTCCTGTAAGAACTACCCTTCATTCTTTTAAACTCCAGCTTAATAGTCCTAACTGATCCAAGCTCTCTTCATATATCAATCCAGCTATCCAAGGAATCAATCTGGTAAACATTCATTGCCCATAGTGATGGAAAGAAAACTGCTAACTGAAAATGGTTAAATGAAGGAATATCCTATTATCATCAAGAAATGAATTACCCTTAATATTTCATTAAAAACTGGATTCACCGAGTTCTTCTTCACTGTGCTCTTCAACTTACTCTGAGGAGATTTGTCAGGAAGCAAATAGGTCTTCACATACCTAAAACAAAGCTCAGAATCACAAAGATGTAGCTTCAACAACTACACAATGTTCTTTGCTCCAATTGTTGGATTTTATCATTCATTACATTATTTCAAGATAGCCAAGGTTGGGAAGGAAATAGTACAGAGTAACTTGGTTTTAAAAACTATTGAAAACATTAGCAAATGAGAGAAGTTACCACTAAAAAAAAGGATGAGACAGAACTTGAGAAAACATTTCAAACCTGAAAATCAAGACATAGAATCATTATGAGTGCAGTGAAGAAATGGACAAGGACAGAAAACACTTTTGGATGTTAGTGGTCCCAACAACATTCGTTACATTGTTTGACAAAATAATAGGCTAGCAAATGTGAAATGAGAAAAACTTTCACGCAGCAAATGGTTACAAAATGCAGAGCACTGCTTGGAAGAGTGTTGGAATCAAAGATATGAGGGAAAGCACGGCATTGGCAGGAGGTAGTGGTGCTCATTTGAAGAGCTGGTGTCACCATTGTGGCCTGTGTCATGGAACAAAGGTGATATAATACTTAAAATGCACTTTATTCAGCCTACAGATTTGAGAAGACAAACCAGTCCCGGTTTTAAAATATTCATGGAAATGAATAGGCCTGATCCACAAGTAAAATTTCTAAACTCAGACAAATTCAATTGTAATGATATTAGACAGGAACTTTAAAAAAATGATTGGGGGAGAGGGATGTCTGGCAAGTGAGAGGTTTCCAAAAGTGACATTGAGACTTTTGTCAAGAATAAGGAGGTATATGTCAGGTATAGACAGCTGGGATCAAGTGAATCCCTTAAATTATACAAGTGTACACTTAAAAGGGAAATCAGAAGGGCAAAAAGGGGACGTTAAATAGCTTCGGTAGATAGGGTAAGGAGAATCCAAAGAGATTCTATAAGTATATTAAGGGCAAAACAGTAACTAGGGAGACAAAAGAATCCTCTTAAAAGATCAATAAGGTCATCCATGTGTGGAGTCCAGGAGATGGATGA
Source organism: Hemiscyllium ocellatum (assembly GCF_020745735.1). NCBI lineage: Eukaryota > Metazoa > Chordata > Chondrichthyes > Orectolobiformes > Hemiscylliidae > Hemiscyllium > Hemiscyllium ocellatum. Next base: position 72,957,174 of record NC_083410.1, read on the forward strand.
AATTCTAAACATACGTTTCTTGTCAGTATTTACTGTGGAGAAAGACATAAAAGCTCAGGAACTCAGAGAAATAAAAAATGAAAAGAGTCCACATGAAATAAAAGAAGATGCTGGGAGTCTTAAGGATCTGATCAAATATATCCCAGGACACGATGGGAAGTTATGAAAGAAATTGCAGGGCCCTAGCAGAGACATCTGCAATGTCTCTGCTAGGGCCCTGCAATTTCTTTCATAATATTGAAAGCTACGGGCAAGGTGCTGAAAGACTGGAGGGTGGCTAGTGTTGTGCCATTATCTAAGGAAGTCTGCAAGGAAAAACCAGGTAACTCCAGACCAGTAGACTCACATCAGTGGTGGCTAAGTTATTGTTGGGGGTTTTAAGATACAGAATCTGCATGCATTTGGAAAGGTAGGGACTGGTTAGGGAGAGGGTCAGCATGGCTTTGTGCACAGGAAATTGTGTTTCACAATTTGGATTGAGGTTATTGAAGAGGTGACCAAGAAGATAGATGAAGACAGAGCAGTAGATTTTGTCTTCATGGATTTTAGCAAGACCTTCAATAAAGTACTACATGTTAGATTGATTAGTAAAGTTACATCTCATGGAATCCAGGGAGGGCTAGCCAATTGGACACAACATTGGTTGATGATAGGAAACAGAGAGTGGAGGTAAGTGGTTTTGTTCAGAATGGAGGCCTGTGACCAGGTGCAAGGTTTGGTGCTGGATTGTCATTTATATAAACAGTTTGGATGAGAGTATAGGAGGAATGGTTAGTAACTGAATGGTTAGTAAGTTTGCACATGACATCAAAATTGGTGCTATAGTGAACAGTGAAGGAGGTTATCTAAGAGTACAAGGTGTCTTGATCAAATGGGCCAATGGCTGATGAATGGTAGGTGAAACTTAATTCAAACAAATGCAAGATGTTGCATTTTGGTAAGACAAGCCAGTGCAGGACTTACATAGTTAATGGTTGGGCCCGGGGTGTGTTCCTGAACAGAGAGACCTAGGGATGCAGGAATATAGTTCTTTGAAAGTGGTGTCACAGGTAGACAGGGTGATGAAGATGGCATTTGGCATGCTTGCCTTCATCAGAAAGAGCACTGAGTAAAGCAGTTAGGCTGTCATATTACAACTATACAAGACATTGGTAAGGCCACATTTGGAGTACTACATATAATTCTGGTTGCCCTGCTATAGGAAAGACGTAATTAAACTGGAGAGGGTACAAAAAAGATGCACAAGGATGTTATCAATACTGGAATAATTGAGCTGTAAGGGAAGAACAAACAACAAAGAAAATTACAGCACAGGAACAGGCCCTTTAGCCCTCCATACCTGCACCGATCTAGGTCTGCTATGTAAACCTGTTGCCTATTTTCCGAGAACCTGTATCCCTTTGCTCCCTGCCCATGCATGTATCTATCTAGATATATCTTAAATAACACTATCATGCCTGGCTCTACCACCTCTGCTGGTAATGCGTTCCATGTATCCACCTCTCTATGTAATGAACTTTCCATGCATATTTCCATTAAAATTTAATCTTGTCATCTTGAACTCATGGCCCCCAGTAAGTGAGACCCCACTCTGGGAAAAAGCTTCTTGCTATCCACCCTGTAGAATTTTATGATTTTGTAGGCCTCAATCAGGTTCTGAAAATGTGTTGCTGGAAAAGTGCAGCAGGTCAGGCAGCATCCATGGGGTAGGAGAATCGACGTTTCGGGCATGAGCCATTCTTCAGGAATCTCCAGCATCTGCAGTTCTCACTTTCTCCTAGTTGATTTTAACCTACTGTGAATCCTCTTACAAGGATGCTTTCCTTGAAGAAGCTCTCTTCCTCCCTCTACAAGGATTCCTTGGATGCTGCCTGACCTGCTGCACTTTTCCAGCAACATATTTTCGGCTATGATCTCCAGCATCTGCAATCCTCACTTTTTCCTCAATCAGGTTCTCCCTTAACTTCCATCTTTCTGATGAAAATAATCCTCATCTACTCAACCTCTCTTCATACCAGCGCCCTCCATACCAGGCAACATCCTAGTGAACCTCATCTGTATCCTGTCCAAAGCATCCACATCCTTTTGGTAATATGCCGACCAGAGCTATACATAGTATTCCAAATGTGACCAAACTAAAATTCTTACAACTGTAACATGACCTGCCAACTCTTGTTCTCAACACCTTGTCCAATGAAGGAAAGCATGCCATATGCATTCTTGACCACTCTATCGGCCCGCATTGTCACCTTCAGGGTACAAGGGACCTGAACATCCCGATCTCTCTGTACATCAATTTTCCCCAAGGCTTTTCCATTTACTGAATAGTTCACTCTAGAATTGGATCTTCCAAAATGCATCACCTAGCATTTGCCCAGATTGAACTCCACCTGCCATTTCTCCAATCTATCTATATTCTGCTATATTCTCTGACATTCCCCTTCACTATCTGCTACTCCACCAATCTTAGTGTAATCTGTAAATTTGCTAATCAGACCACTTTGTCCAGACCATTTATGTATATCACTAACAACAGTGGTCCCAGCACAGATCCCTGTGGAACACTACTGGTCACAGTTCTCCATTTTGCCCTCCCACCACTACTCTCTGTCTCCTGTTGCCCACTCAGTTCTCTATCCATCTAGCTAGTACACCCTGGACCTTCACTTTCCCCATCTTCACTTTCTCCATCAGCCTATCATGGGGAACCTTATCAAATGCCGTACTGAAGTCCATGTATAAGACATCTATAGTCCTTAGCTCATCAATCAACTCTGTCAGTTCCTCAAAAAATTCTATTAAGTTGGAAAGACACGACGTTACCTGCACAAAACCATGCTGCCTATCTATTCCAAATGGGAATAGATCCTATCCCTCAGTACCTTCTCCAGAAGCTTCCCTACCACTGATATCAGACATTCTGGTCTATAACTATCCTTGCCACCCTTCCTAAATAAGGGGAAAACGTTAGTAATTCTCCAGTCCTCAGGATCTCACCCCTGTTCAAGATCCTGCAAAAATATCTGTTAAGGCTCCAGCTATTTCCTCTCTCACTTCCCTCAAAAACCTGAGATAGATCCCATCTGAACTTGGGGACTTGTCCACCTTAATGCCTTTTAGAACACCCAACAGTTCTTCCCTCCTTACGTTGACTTGACCGAGAGTAATCAAAGATCTACCCTGAACCTCAACATCCGTCATGTCCCTCTCCTCAGTATGCTTCCTTTTTCCAGTTAGCTCATCTCATAATTTCACCTGTCATCCATGGTTCTCTTATCATGCCATTTCTATCCTTCATTTTCTCAGGGAGATGTCTGTCCTGCACTCTAATCAACCTCTCTTTAAAAGCCTCCCACTAATCAAATATGGATTTACCCTCAAACAGCTGCTCTCAGTCCACATTCTCCAGCACCTCCTGAATTTTGCTAGAGTTGGTCTTCTCCAATTTAGCATTCTTCCATTAGGACCACTTTTGTCTTTGTCTATGAGTATTCTAAAACTTACGAAATTGTGATCACTATTTCCAAAGTAATACCCACTGAACGTTTAACCACCTGGCCCGGCTCATTCCCAACACCAAGTCCAGGATGGCCCCTTCCCAAGTTGGATTATTTATACTTTGCTCTATAAAACCATCCTGGATACTCCCTATAATTCTGCTCCACTAAACCTCTAACACTAAGTTAATCCCAGTTAATGTTGGGAAAATTAGAATTTCCCATTACCACCATCCTGTTGCTCCAACATCTTTCCATAATCCATCTGCATACTTGTACCTCTATCTCATGCTCGCTGTTGGGAGGTCTGTTGTACAGCCCCAACATTGTTAACACAAACAATCTTCCTATTTCTGAGCTCTGTCCATATTGCCTCACTGCTCGAGTCCTCCATAGTGCCCTCCTTCAGCACAGCTGTGACATCCTCTCTGCACAGTAATGCACCTCCTTTCCCTCCTTTATCCTGCCTGAAGCATCTACATCCTGGGATATTTAATTGCCAGTTGTGCCCTTCCCTCAACCAAGTCTCAGTAATATCAATAACATCATACTCCCAGATACTAATCCAAGACCTAAGTTCATCTGCCTTACATATACTTACCTTCTGATAGTCCCACCTCCCCCAGAATCAGTCCCAATGTCTCAAAAATCTGAAACCTTCCCTCCTGCACCATCTCTCAAGCCAGTCATTCAACCTGTCTATTCTTTCATTTCTACTCTGACTAGCACATGGCACTGGTAGCAATCCTGAGATTACTACTTCTGAGGTCCTACTTTTTTACATTGGTTCCTAACTCACTAAATTCTGCATATAGGACCTCATCTTGTTTATTACTTATATCATTGAGGCCTCTACGCACCACAACAACTTTGCTGTTCACTCTTCCTCCCCTCAGAACATACTGCAGCCGATCTGAGACATCCCTGACCCGTGCACCTGAGAGGCAACATACCATTTTTGAGTTTCGTTTTTGACCACAGAACAGTTGAATCTACTATGACTATAACCCTTCCATTCTTTTTCCCACCTTCTATACAGCATGAACCTGGCTACTGCTGACTTCCCCAGAGAGCCAACTGCCTAAACAGTTTCCAATACAAGTACACCTACTTTGGAGGGAGGTGACCACAGGGGACACATGGACTGCCTTCCTGCTCTTTCTCTGCATTTTAGAACATAGAACATAGAAAAATACAGCGCAATACAGCACTAGCCCAATAACCTGCATATGCTTATCCAATGCCCGCTTGAATGACCATAAAGAGGGAAAGTCCACCACTGCTCCTGGCAGGGCATTCCATCAACTCACAACCCGCTGAGTAAAGAATCTACCCCTAACATCTGTCCTATACCTACCACCCCTTAATTTAAAGCTGTGTCCCCTAGTAACAGCTGACTCCATTAGCGGAAAAAGGTTCTCACTGTCAACCCTATCTAAACCCCTAATCATCTTGTACACCTCTATCAAATCTCCCCTAAACCTTCTTTTCTCCAATGAGAACAGCCCCAAGTTCCGCAGCCTTTCCTCATACGATCTTCCTACCATGCCAGGCAACATCCTGGTAAACCTCCTCTGCACTCGTTCCAATGCCTCCACATCCTTCCTATAGTATGGCGACCAAAACTGCACACAATACTCCAGATGAGGCCGCACCAGAGTCTTATACAACTGCAACATGACCTCAGGACTCCGGAACTCAATTCCTCTACCAATAAAGCCCAGTACACCATATGCCTTCTTCACAGCACTATTTACCTGGGTGGCAACTTTCAGAGATCTGCGTACATGGACACCAAGATCCCTCTGCTCATCCACACTACCAAGTAGCCTACCATTAGCCCAGTAATCCATCTTCTTGTTACTCCTACCAAAGTGAATGACTTCACACTTAGCTACATTGAACTCCATTTGCCACCTTTCTGCCCAGCTCTGCAACTTATCTATATCCTGCTGTAACCTGCCACAACCTTCTTCACTGTCCACAACTCCACCAACTTTCGTGTCATCCGCAAACTTGCTCACCCAGCCTTCAAGCCCCATCTCTAGGTCATTTATAAAAATGACAAACAGCAATGGTCCCAAAACAGATCCTTGTGGAACACCGCTAGTAACTGCACTCCAAGATGAACTTATACCATCAACTACTACCCTCTGTCTCCTTCCAGCCAGCCAATTCCTAATCCAAACCTCTAATGCACCCTCAATGCCATACCTCCGCAGTTTTTGCATTAGCCTGCCATGGGGTACCTTATCGAACGTCTTGCTAAAATCCATATACACCACATCTACTGCTTTACCCTCATCCACTTCCTTGGTCACCTTCTCAAAGAACTCGACCTGCCCTTCACAAAACCATGCTGACTATCCTTGATCACATTATTGCTATCCAGATGTTCATAAATCGTATCCCTTACAAATCTCTCTAAGACTTTGCCCACAACAGAAGTGAGACTCACTGGCCTATAGTTACTAGGCTATCCCTACTCCCCTTCTTGAACAAGGGGACCACATTCGCTATCCTCCAGTCTTCTGGCACTATTCCCGTAGACAACGACGACATAAAAATCAAGGCCAATGGCTCCGCTATCTCCTTCCTAGCTTCCCAGAGGATCCTAGAATAAATGCCATCAGGCCCAGGGGACTTATCTATTTTCATCCTTTCCAGTATTCCCTAGACCTCTTCCCTACATACCTCAAGGCCATCCATTCTAATCACTTGTGACTCAATATTCACATCAGCAACAGTGTCCTGTTCCTGAGTGAATACTGACGAAAAGTATTGATTTAGTGTCTCTCCAATCTCCTCCGCCTCCACGCACAACTTCCCACTACTATCCTTGACTGGACCGATACTACCCTAGTCATCCTTTTATTCCTGCCATACCTATAGAAAGTCTTTGGGTTTTCCCTAATCCTACCAACTAAGGACTTTTCATGTCCCCTTCTCGCTGCTCTTAGCTCTCTCTTTAGATCCTTCCTGGCTACCTTATAACTCTCAATCGCCCCAACTGAACCTTCACGCCTCATCTTTACATAGGCCGCCCTCTTCCCTTTCACAAGGGATTCCAATTCCTTATTAAACCACGGCTCCCTCACAAGACCCTTTCCTCCCTGCCTGGCTGGTACATACTTATCAAGGACACCCATTAGATGTTCCTTGAACAATCTCCACATATCATTTGTGTTCTTCCTTTGAAACCTATTTTTCCAATCCACGCATCCTAAGTCATGCCTCACTGCATCATAATTTCCCTGCCCCCAGCTATAACTCTTGCCCTGCAGTGCACACTTATCCCTCTCCAATACTAGAGTGAAAGTAACCGAGTTGTGGTCACTGTCCCCGAAGTGCTCACCTACCTCCAAGTCTAACACCTGGCCTGGTTCATTACCTAGAACCAACTCCAGTATAGCCTCACCTCTTGTTGGCCTGTCTACATATTGTGTCAGGAAACCCTCCTGCACACATTGGACAAACACCGACCCATCTAACGAACTCGAGCTATAGCTTTCCCAGTCAATATTTGGGAAGTTAAAGTCCCCCATAACAACCACCCTGCTACTTTCACTCTTCTCCTGAATCATCCTCGCAATACTTTCCTCTACTTCTCTCGGACTATTTGGAGGCCTTAGAAAACTCCTAACAGTGTGACCTCACCTTTCCTATTTCTAACCTCAGTCCAAACTACCTCAGATGGCAAGTCTTCCTCCACCGCTGTCATATTATCCTTGACAAGCAATGCCACACCTCCCCCTCTTTTACCCCCATCTCTGACCCTACTAAAACATTTAAACCCTGGAACCTGCAACAGCCATTCCTGTCCCTGTTCACCTACCTTATTTCTTATACTTCTGGCATTGAAGTATACACACTTCAAGCCACCTTCCTGTTTACAGGCACCCTCCTTCGAGATCGATGCCATGTTCCTAACCTCCCTACACTCCAGGTCCGGTACCCTAAAGCTACAGTCCAGGTTCCCATGCCCCTGCAGAGTTAGTTTAAACCCTCCCAAAGAGCACTAGCAAACCTCCCCCCCAAGGATACTGGTGCCCCTCAGGTTCAGATGTAGACCATCCTGTTTATAGAGGTCCCACCTCCCCAAAAAGAACCCCAGTTGTCCAGAAACTGGAATCCCTCCCTCCTGCACCATTCTGTAGCCACGCATTTAACTGTTCTCTCTCCCTATTCCTTGACTCCCATTCCCTTTCTCCCTCAGCAACCCTAATCTGCGATGTGACTAATTCGCTAAACATGCTACCCACGACCTCTTCAGCATCGTGGATGCTCCAAGGTGAGTCCATCTGCAGCTTTGAGCCATCATCCGGTCTAACAAGAGCTGAACTGAACACACTTGCTGTACGTGAAGGAGTCGGGGACATCAGCCGCATCCCTGAACTCCCACATTGAGCAAGAGACGCATAACACAGGTCTGGCATCTCCTGCCATTTTTACACTTAAGCTTAACTTAGTCCAACTATAATAGCAAATAACAGATAAATTAAATTTTTAAAAATTACTAATCACACTACTTACCAGCACACAATAAAAAAGAGAAAGACAAACCTTTCCTTATCAACACACCACAGTCTTTTGTTTGGTTAGAGGAGGTGAGCGGGTGAGAGACACTACACATATAGTGTCTTGGGTTTAGCCACTATCCAAATATATCAGTTCCCAGAGTGCCATTCAATCGCTCTCACTCAGCTCCTCTCTCTCACCGCTCCTGGTGCTGCTGCAAAATGGAGGATGCTGATTCCACGAGGTAGGTGTTTAAATGGGACATTTGCCTTCCCGGCAGCCCCCTGGTCTTCGCTCTCACTGTTCCTACTGCTGCTGCACAATGAGAGGCTGGAACTACTTTCCCTAGAGCATAGGAGGCTAAGGCATAGACTTATTGGGGTGTATAAAATCATGAGGGACATAGTTTCCCCATTGTAAAGGAGACCACATTGTGAGCATTGAATGCAGTAGACTCGATTGTGAGAAATGGAGGTAAAGCGCCAAGGAAGATAAGTTTGGGCACTTGGATACTAAGGATGGAGGAGGTAAATGAGCAAGTGTTACACCTTCAGCGATTGCAGGGGAAGATGCCGTGGGGATGTGGAAGGGGTTGTTGGGAGTGAAGAAAGTGTGTACCTGGATGTCCCAGAGGGAATGGTCCCTGAGGAAGGCAGACAAGGTGGGGGGGAACCAATGTGAGGTGGTGGAAATGGCTGCTAATGATCTGCTTGTAGATGCTGGTGGGATGGTAGGTAAAGACAAGGGGAACCCTACTGCTATTGTGTGAAAGAAGAGAAAGAGTAAGGTCCAAAGTGTGCAAGATACATCGGATGTGGTTGAGGGCCTTGTCAACAATAGTGCTGGGGAATCCTCAGTTGAGAAAGAGGGTGGACATTTCAGAGGCTCCCTTGTCAAAGTTGGTATAATCAGAACATATGTGACAGAGACGGAAGAACTGGGAGAAAGGAACAGAATCTTTACAGGAAGCAGGATGTATAGTTCAGGTAACTGTGGGAGTTGGTGGGATTATAGTGAGTATTAGTGGCCAGTCTATCCCCAGAAATAGAAACAGAGGAGTCAAGGAAGGGAAGAGAAGAGTCAGAGATGGATCGGGTGAAAGCAAGCCAGGGTGGAAATTAGAAGCAAAATCATAAACATTTCCAATTTTAGATGAGAGAGGGAAGCAGCACACATGTTATCTTTGACATACTGGAGAAAGAGTTGTGGGTGGGGGCTGGAATAGGACTGGAAAAAGAAATGTTCCAGGTATCCCATAAAGAGGCAGGCATAACTAGGATCCACCTGTGTTCCCATGGCCATTCCTCTGACCTGAAGAAAATGAGAGGAGTTAAAAGTGTTCTCGTTTATGATGAGGACAGCTGCATGCTGACTTTCAGCGACTGGCACACAAGGATACCCAAGTCTTGACCCCTTTCTCAATCTATCACCATTCATTTAATAATCTGCCTTCCTGTTTTTGCTACCAAAGTGGATAACTTCACGTTTATCTAAATTATAATTAATCTGCCATGTATTTGCCCATTCACTTAACTTATCCAAATGACACTAATGCATAGTTGTACAGCATAAAAACAGGCTCGTTGGCCCACTATGGAACTAACTGCCAACAAATGTTGCAAAACAGACAGGAGGCTGCAAGAACACAGTATGCCAGACAGCATCAGGAGATGGAGAAGTTGACTTTTTGGATGTAACTCTTCTTCAGGAAGAAGGGATACACCTGAAACATTGACTTCTCCAGCCTGTCTTGCTGTGTTCTTGCAGCCTCCTGCCTGTTTACTTTGTATTCCAGCATCCGCAGTTTTTTTGCTTCCTACATCATCTCAGGCAGCATGTTTAATATTTCAATCATGCTCTAGGTGAAAAGGTTCTTTCTCAGATCTTGGGGAAAAGATTCTCACAATCTACTCAATGCCTCTCATAATTCTGTATACCTCAGTCAGATTGCCCTTCAGCCTCCTCTGCTGCAAGGAAAATAAATACAGCCTATCCATTCTCTCCTTATAACAAATTTCTTAACCCAAGTAACATCCTGGTGAATCTTCTCAGTACCCACTCCAGTGCAATCACATCTTTTGAATAGTGTGGTAACCAGGATTGAACACAGTATTCCATATGTGGCCTAACCAAAGTTTTATGAATTTGTGAAAAGACTTCCTATTTCTACATTCTATGACTGGCTAATGAAGGCAATCATCCTGTACACCTTCTTCATTATCCTGTCCATACAGACTGACACCTTCAGGGATCTATGTATTTCCCTACCTTTATTCCTCAGTGCTCCCTGAGGGCCTATCATTCATTGTATGTGCCCTTCCCTTATTAGAACTACCAAAATGCATCACCTTGCACTTGTCAGGATCAACATTTGCCATTGTACTGTCCAATTTACCAGACGATGAACATCAGACTGGAACCTGAGACCATTTACCTCACTATCAACACCATCAATTTTCATGTCAGCTGCAAATTCACATCCAAGTTGCTAATGTAAATAACAAACAGCACTGAACCTTGTAGTATACTGCTTGCCACAGGCTTCCAATTGCAAAAAACAACTTTCCACCATCACTTTTTGTCTCCTGTTTGAATGCAGTTTGCCAAATTGCCTTGGATCCCATAGACTCTGGATCAGCCTTCCATGTGGGAACTTGTTAAAGACTTAAATGAAATCCATGTAAACCACATCATCTGCACTACTCTCATCAATGTATTTAGTCACCTTTTCAAAAAAACAGACAGTTTCTCCCTTTAATAAATATCCTTAATCAATGTCTGCCTTTCCAAATATTGTTTAATCCTATCCTTCAATTATTTCCCAATAATTTCTCCACCACTGAGTTCCAACTAAGTGATCTGTAATTATCTAGCCTATCCCTGTTGCCCATCTTGAATAAAGGAACCATCTTATCTATCCTTCTGGCAATTTACCTGTGACAAGCGAGGTTACAACTACTCCCATCAGAGGCCCAGCAATCTCCATCCTTGCTCCCATTGCAGCCTGGGATAAATCTTATCAGGCTCTGGGGATTTGTGCACCTGTATGCCCATTAAAACATTTATTACCACCTCTTTATTAATCTAAGACCTTACTATCCAAACTGAAATTCTCAGCTACAATGTCTTTCTCCTCTGTGAATACAACTGAGAGGTATTTATTTAATATCTCACCCACATCCACTGACTCCAAGCAAAGGTTGGAGCCTTTGATCTCAAATAGATCCCATCCTTTCCTTGGCAATCTTCTCTTCATTTACTCATAAAAAGTCTTAGGTTGTGGCCCCTCTTTGACATCATAGTTTTCTTCTTAGGAAATCTCCAACTCTCTCTATACTTTTGAAAGGCTTCCTCTGTTTTTAATGCACTGTACCTGACATATGTTTCTTTCTTTTTCTTTATCAAACTCAGATATCCCTTGACAGCCATGCTTTCCTGGACTTGTGCCCTTGCCTTTCACTCAGCCCTGAATTATCACTGTATTACTTTTAGAAGAGTCCCATTTTCTAAATGTAGCTACTACCAGTCTATGTTTGCCGGATCCTGTCAAATAATAGTGGGTGGCACGGTGGCACGGTGGTTAGCACTGCTGCCTCACAGCGCCTGAGACCCGCGTTCAATTCCCGACTCAGGCGACAGACTGTGTGGAGTTTGCATGTTCTCCCTGTGTCTGCGTGGGTTTCCTCCGGGTGCTCTGGTTTCCTCCCACAGTCCAAAGATGTGCAGGTCAGGTGAATTGGCCATGCTAAATTGCCCGTAGTGTTAGGTAAGGGGTAAATATAGGGGTATGGGTGGGTTGCGCTTCGGCGGGTCGGTGTGGACTTGTTGGGCCGAAGGGCTTGTTTCCACACTGTAAGTAATCTAATATTGAAATCGGCTTTATCGCAATTTAGACACTAAACTTCTGCACAATCCTTATCCCTTTCTAGAATGACTTTGAAACTTACAGAGCTTTGGTCACTATCGTCAAAAACTCACCCCTGAAACTTAAACTACTTGAGGGCCTTGTTCCGCAGGAGTAGGTTTAATGCTGCCCTATCTCTTGTAGAACTACCTACATACTGGCACAAAAACTCTCCTGGATACAATTTTAAAATTTCACTTTGTCTGATCAATTCACACTAAGGATATCCCAGTTACATTAGGAAAGTTTGGAGTGGCTCAGTGGTGAGCACTGCTGCCTCACAGTACTAGGGTGCCAGGTTTGATTCCAGCCTTGGGTGACTGTCTGTGTGGAGTTTGCACAGTCTCCTTTTGTCTGTGTGGGTTTCCTCCGGGTACTCTGGTTTTCTCCCACAGTCCAAAGATGTGCAGGGCAGGTGAATTGGTCATGCTAAATTGCCCATAGTGTTAGGTGCATTAGTTAGAAGGAAATGGATCTGGGCGGGTTACTCTTTGGAGGGTTGGTGTGGACTAGTTGGGCTGAAGGCCCTGTTTCCACACTGTAGGGAATCTAATAAAAAAAGTTGAAGGGCCCTGTAACTATAACCTGTTTCTCACATTTTCCAGTAGTTTGCTTACATATCTGCTCATCTCTCTCTCTGTAGCATAATCCAGCAAGTTAATCATGCTTTTTTGTAATTTCCGCGTTCTACCCAGAGTGGCTTCATTTGAAGATCCTTCCATAATGTCCTCCCTCATTACTGCAGTGATAGCTTCCCTTATTAATAATGCAATGATCCCACCTCTCTTTATTCCCTGCCTGAAATCTTTATACCCTGGAAAGTTGAGCTGCCAGTCTTGTCCTTCCTTCAACCACATCTCAGCAATTGCAACAATATTATATTTCCACATGCAGATCAATGTTCTAGGTACATCTGCCTAACCAGTCAAGCTCCAGCAATTTAGCTTTCCAGACCTTTCATGTGTCTTATACTCCCAATGTCTTCTCCACCTACTGCACTCTCCTAGCATTCCTTCTATATCTGATTGGACCTTGCTCCTGACTTTCCATCAGATCTGTGCCCCATCTCCCTGCCAAATAAATTTATACCACCCCAACAGCATGAGAACACTTCACAGTAAGCAAGGATATTGGATCCCTTGCTGCACCTTTGCATCTGCCTCACAGTCTACCCTCCTACCCAGCTTTGAATGATCTGCAAACTTGGATCTACTACATTTAATGTTCTCATCCAAATCATTAATGCATTTGTGACCACTTGAAAAAAGACACATTTATTTCTACTCATTGATTCCTATCTGCCAGCCATTCTTTATCTATGTTAGTATACTACCCCAAAACCCATGTGCTTTAGTTTTATATTCTACCTTATCAAAAGCCTTCTGAAAGTCCAAGTCAACCACATGCACTGCTTCCCCCTTCAAGACTCAACTAATTGCAACCTTGAAAAATTCCAATAGATTCTTCAAGTTTTTGAAGTGCTCTGCTAATTAAGCTTTTGAACTCTAGCATTCTCCCCATTACCGATGTCAAGCTGACTGGTCTGTAATTCTCTATTTTCTCTCAATTTCCTTTTTATAAATAGTGAAGTTACATGAGCTACCTTCCAATCCATAGAAACTGTTCCAGAGTCGAAAGAATCTCAAAAGATGACTACCAATTTAATCACTATTCCTGAAGCCACTTCCTTAAGTAGTCTGTAATATAGATTGGAAAAATGAATAAAAGCATAGACTACTTTCTAAATGGTGAGAAAATTCATAAAGCCAAAGTACAAAGGGATCTAGGAGTGCTAGTTGAGGGTTCTCTAAAGGAAAACATGCAGGTTGAGTCCGTGATTAAGAAAGCGAATGCAATGTTGTCACTTATCTCAAGAGGGTTGGAATATAAAAGCACCATTGTGCTACTGAGACTTTATCAAGCTCTGGTTAGGCCCCATTTGGAGTACTGTGTCCAGTTTTGGTCCCCACACCTCAGGAAGGACATACTGGCACTGGAACTTGTTCAGCGGAGATTCACACGGATGATCCCTGGAATGGTAGGTCTAACATACGAGGAACGGCTGAGGATCCTGGGATTGTATTCATTGGAGTTTAGAAGATTAAGGGGAGACTTAATAGAAACTTACAAGATAATACATGGCTTGGAAAGGGTGGACGCTAGGAATTTTTTTTCGTTATGCGAGAAAACTAGGACCTGTGGACACAGCCTTAAAATGAGAGGGGGTCAATTCAGAACAGAAATGCGGAGACATTTCTTCAGCCAGAGAGTGGTGGGCCTGTGGAATTCATTGCCGCAGAGTGCAGTGGAGGCCGGGACGCTAAATGTCTTCAAGGCAGAGATTGATTAAATTTTGATGTCACAAGGAATTAAGGGCCACGGGGAGAATGCGGGTAAGTGGAGTTGAAATGTCCATCAGCCATGATTGAATAGCGGAGTGGATTCGCTGGGCCGAATGGCCTTACTTCCACTCCTATGTCTTATGGTCTTATGGTTTTATTGTTGGGCTCTGGCAGAACTGTCACATGTTGGAATCTTGTCTAATATCCATCAGTTTTGATTTTTGTCATGTTGGTGTTTAACATCTTCATCATCATAGGTTGTCAAATGTTTTATGTCTTACTTGGCACACGTGTTGCAAATAGTTCTGTCTGTACATTGTGACCCATTTTCGGATATGATTTCTTCAGGTGCCCAGAATAGACTGAATATGGCATGCCTGAAGTGTGCTTTAACCGTATGATAATTGGAGATTTTGTAAAGTAGTGGGTAACTGAGAGAAAATCATTACCAAGTATGGACAATAAATCCATTGCAGTTTTTGACTTATGAACTGATGGAATCTAATGAGTATATAATGGGTTTTTACGTTGGTGTTTTCATAGTAACTGTGGCATGTCATTTTTAATTCCTTTATCTGTCTAACTTCATTCTCTCTCTCTCTCTCTCTCTCTCTCTCTCTCTCTCTCCAGGATCCAGCTCTGCTTAACTGCTCACTCCTTCCTCCCACACCTCTTGCTTTCAGCATATATGTAATCTTTTCCTAGCTACTATCAGTTCTGAAGAAGGATCAATGGACTCAAAACTCAACCAGATCAGCAAGCAACATATCTAGCCCAATCCCCAATCTACAACATCCTGCTGTAATCCAACCACATGGTCCATTATACAACATATACTTCAAGGTAACAGACAGGATGGTAAAAGCAGGGGGAATCATGCTGGTAGACTTCATTTTGAAGAAATGCGAAGTTATGTTGTAGTTGTACGGGATATTGGTGAGGTCTAACTTGGAGTATTGCATTCAGCTTTGATCAACTAACTATAGGATGATATTAAACTGAAAAGAGTGCAGAAGAAGAGTACAAGGATGTTGCCAGGACTTAGAGTGACATGGTGGCTCAGTGGTTAGCACTGCCACCTCACAGTGCCAGGGGCCAGGATTTGATTCCAGCCTTGGCGATTGTCTGTGTGGAGTTTGCACATTCTCCCCGTGTCTGTGTGCGTTTCCTCCGGGTGCTCTGGTTCCTCCCATGATCCAAAGATGTGCAGGTTAGGTGAATTGGCCATGCTAAATTGCCCATAGTGTTAGGTGCATTAGTTAGAGGGAAATGGGTCTGGGTGGGTTACTCTTCGGAGGGTGGGTGTGGACTTGTTGGGCCGAAGGGCCTGTTTCCTCACTGCAGGGAATCTAATGTAATCTGACTCAAGGGATTGTGTTATAGGGAGAGGTTTGACAAGCTAGGACTTTTTCTTTAGAAGGTAGAAGACTGAGGGGGGTCTTATAGAAGTGTATAAGAGGCATGGATAAGATGAATGCACTCAGTCTTTTTCCCAGGGTTGCGGAATCAAGGACCAGAGGCCATTAATTTAAGGTTGGAGGAGAAAGAATAAATGGAAACCTGAGGGGCAATGCTTTTACACAAAGGGTGGTAAACATATGGAATGAGCTGCCATTGGAAGTGATTGAGATAGGTACATTAACAACATTTAAAATGCACTTGGACAACTACATGGGTAGGAAAGGTTGAGAAGGATATGGGTCAAGTGCAGGGAAATGGGGTTAGCGTGGATGGATATTTTGGTTGGAATGGAGCAGTCTAGGCGTAAGGGCCTATCGTCATGCTTAGATTACTTACAGTGTGGAAACAGGCCCTTTGGTCCAACAAGTCCACACCTACCCACTGAAGTGTAACCCACCCAGACCCATTCTTCTACATTTACCCCTTCACCTAACAATACAGGCAATTTAGCATGGCCAATTCACCTAAACTGCACATTTTTGGATTGTGGGAGGAAACCGGAGCACCGGGAGGAAACCCACGCAGACACGGGGAGAATGTGCAAACTCCACACAGAGAGTCGCCTGAGGCGGGAATTGAAGCCAGGTCTCTCTGGCGCTGTGAGGCAGCAGTGCTAACCACAGTGCCACTGTGCCGCCCATGCTGTCGGACGCTATGACTCTATGAAGTGATTCTCTGGGAAGACTAATATATGAAAGAGCAAAAATAAAGTCAGGTTTAGGAAGTGTAGATGAAGAGAAACATATAGATTTCCTACATGCCAATTATATGCCACATACACAAAACATGCCCCATACACAAATCTTTAAGTATTCACAAGTGGCCTAATAAAGTCTTTCAAGAAAAGCTTTGATAGACAAGATAGTGTTCATGTCACTGGATTAGAAATCCATCAATCCAAGTCATTTTTTTGGGAACATTGCATTAAAACCCACCATGGCAGCTGATAGAATTTAATACTCTATAATAAATCTGAAATTATAAGTTATTATCAGTAACAGTGGTCTTGAAACTATCAATGTTTAATACACATATCACTCATGACATTTACCTAGTTCACCCTAAATGAGATTCCTGACTAACATTAAACCGCCCTTTGAAATAACTTAGTAACACTGTTAATTCAGGGGAAATTTGGGATAGGTAACAAATTCAGAGATTAGAACACAGAACATGGAACTGTACAGCATAGGAGCAGGTCCTTCAGTTCCTGATGTTGTGCCAAACATGACGCCAAATTAAACTAATCCCTTCTGCGTGTCCTTGGTCCAAATTTCTCCATTTCTTGCATATTCATGTGCTTATCTAAAAGTCCCTTAAATGTCTATATTGTATCTGCCTTCAAGACGATCCTTGGCAGCACATTCCAGACTCCTACCACACTTCATGTAAAAAGCTTGCCCGTCACAGCTCCTTCGAACTTATCCTCTCACCTTAAATGCATACTCCCTAATATTAGACATTGCAACCCTGGGAAAAAGATTCTGTCAACCCTATCTGTGCACCTCACAATTTTATAGATTTCTATGAAGTCTCCTCTCAACCTCCACTACTCCACAGAAAACAACCTGAGTTTTTCTAGCCTCTCTTTATAGCTCATACACTCTATTTCAGGCAACATCCTGGTAAACCTCTTCTGCACACTCTCCTAAGCCTCCACATCCTTCCTGTAATGTGGCAATCAGAAATGAACACAATCGTCTAAGTGTGGCCTAACCAAAGTCTTACAAAGCTGTAATATGAACCACATATTGATACAGATTAGTGGAAAAACAATTGAAAGAACATTCCATTAATAAGTTTAAAAGGAGTTATAAAGCAGGGATGTGAATATCAGCATGACAGCTCTTTCAAAAAGACAAGAACATGCAAAGCCTTTCTTCTGTAACATTGGCTCCTATTAGGAAAGATTATCTGGTCATTACCACCTGGCTGTGTGTAGAACTTCAAAGTTTGGCCATCACATTTCTGATACAATAAAAATGTTTACATTTGAAATTTACTTAATTGGCTGTGA
The DNA here is from genome assembly GCF_020745735.1 of Hemiscyllium ocellatum. Taxonomy (NCBI): domain Eukaryota; kingdom Metazoa; phylum Chordata; class Chondrichthyes; order Orectolobiformes; family Hemiscylliidae; genus Hemiscyllium; species Hemiscyllium ocellatum. The sequence goes on from NC_083410.1 coordinate 72,974,913, forward strand.
GGTAGTTTTGGGCAACCCTGAAGTCACAAAGGTTCCTGTATATATCAAAGTATTTTCTTTTTAATAAAAATCTTGATCGAGAAACAAGTACGTACGGGTTACATCGTTTTTTTTTCTCATCGCCATAAGCTAGTTTTTTGCATCCTTTAATGTGGATTTCCAGTGCCACAGCCTGAAAATTGTACTGTATACATAGCTCAATTTCGCCAGTAACATTCACATTGTCCAAAGTCTCTGGTTCTGTGCACGTGCTGTTGATGCTGTATATGCTATCCTATGGGAACAATGAAAAACACATTACAAATTATGCCTTACAAATACTTTTCTTGTCCTCAGTTTGGATTATGACTCCTTGTTTGATTTTGAACCAGTGTGCTCTTCCTTCACTTTAATGACAAATTGCATATTTTGTTAACTTTAATAATTCTGCAAATATCACTTCTATTATATTACTTATTACTTAGAAATTACGACAGTAGCTGGACTATTGACCCCAACTAGCCTGTATCTATGTTCCTCCTCCACATGAAGATCAGACCTAATTCCCAGATTCCTATTGCTTCACTTCAATCATCAACTTGGGTACTGATTTCACAAAATCTCAACCTTTGATATTCGATTAAATATAAGAAATATTGTACAAGGTCCTCTCATGCTGGACACCTCAATTACTAGAAACAACAGATTCCTCCCTTTACCCATTCTGGATGCTATACTTTGGGAAAGACATGATGACATTAGACAGAGTTAGAAATGATTTAGGAGAATGGTTCCAGGGATGAGATACTTCAACTTACCTGGATAGATTGAAGAATTTAGGATGTTTTCCTTGGAGAAGAGAGGTTTGATAAAGTATTCAAAATCATGTAGAGCGTGAAGAGAGGAGATAGGGAGAAACTCTTCCCGCTCATGAAAGGATCATGAATGAGAGGGCACAGATTTAAAGAAACTGCAACAATCACAATAGCATTATAAAGAAATACCTTTTTATGCTGCAAAAGATTAAGGTATGGTAAGCTAGTGTGGTGCAAGCTGCTTCAATTGAAACATTCAAAAAGGATTAAGTTAACTGAAAAAGGACTACACAGGGAAGACAGGAAAATAGTAATACTTGAATTGCTATTTGGACAGCTGGCAAGATTTGATGGGTTGAATGTCTGTCTGCATTGTGATAATGATGTGATTCTGTAGACCTGTTTCATTTTTTCACAATTATAAGCATATTTATGAAATCACCTCTTAATTTGCCCTGTTCTGTTGAAAACAGCCAAAGCTATTCAGCCCTTGTTTATTTTTGCATAACCCCATATCGGGTGGTATCCTAGTAAATCTAATAGAGTGCTAATTTCATTATTCAAAGTCCTTTTCCTTTGTGAATACAGATGATATGTATTCATCTAAGACCTGACCCATACACTCTGGCTGCAAGCCCCTTTGACCTCTAATAGGCTCCACTCTTTCCCTGGTTATCTTACACTTAATATACTTTGGGATTTTCCTTAATCTCACCTGCCAAAAATATTTTCTGGCCCCTCTTTGTCAGCTAATTTATTTTTCAATCACTCCCCTACTCACTATTCTTTTGAAGGGCCTTCCCTGTTTTTAATCACCGTATGGTGGCATAGTGGCTAGCACTGCTGCCTCACAGTACCAGGGACCTGGGTTCAATTCCTGCCTCAGGCAACTGTCTGTGTAGAGTTTGCACATTCTCCCCATGTCTGCATGGGTTTCCTCTGGGTGCTCTGGTTTCCTCCCACAGTCCAAAAATGTGCAGGTTAGGTAAATTGGCCATTCTAAATTGCCCGTAGTGTTAGGTGAAAGGGTACACATAGGGGAATGGGTCTGGGTGGGTTGCTGTTTGGAAGGACGGTGTGGACTTGTTGGGCTGAAGGGCCTGCTTCCACACTGTAAGTAATCTAATCTAAAAACCTAACATATGCTTCCTTCTTAAACACACAATGTTTACAGTCATAGATTCCAATAACACAGAGACTGGCTCATTGGCCCAAATTGGTCCATGCTGAACAAACTGTCATCCAGGCTAACCCCATTTCCCTGCACTTGGCCCCTATCTTTCTTATTCATGTATTTGTCCAAATGACTTCTAATGTTGTTAATGTACCCGCCTCAATCACTTTTGCTGGCAGCTCATTCCACATACGTACCACCCTCTGTGTAAAAATGTCACCCCTCACGTTCCCTTTTATCCTTTCCCCTCTAACCTTAAACTGATGCCCTCTCATCCTCAATTCCCCAAGCCTGGGCAAAAGACTCAGCGCATTCACCTAATCCATGCCTCTCATGATCTTATACTCTCTATGAGATGCCCCCCCTACCCACCTTAATATCCTATGGTCTAAAAAAGTTCTAGCTTGTCCAACCTCTTCACTATAACTCAGACCCTCGAATTCTGGCAACTTCCTTGTAAATTACTTCTGCACTCCTTCCAGTTCAATAACATCCTTCCTATAGCAAGGTGACAAACATTTTTTGACATTCAGGGTTCCCTGGACTTTCAGTCCTTGCCCTTCACTCTTATGGGAACATGCTGACCCTGAATTCTCATTATACTATTTTTAAAATACTCTTACTTTACAAATGTAGAGTAAAGTGGCTGCCCGCAGCCTATGTTTGCCTGATATTGAAATTGATCTGCCCAAATTTAGAACAACTTCTCCATTATCCTTATCTCTTTCCATATGACTTTGAAACTTACAAACTTATGGTCACTATCCCCAAAATGCTCACCCACTGACCCTTCAACCACATAGCTCACTTAATTTCCGAGGATTAGGTCAAATACTGCCCCATCTCTAGCTGGACTATCTATGTACTGTCATAAAATGTTCACCTGGATGTACTTTAAAAATCGCATCACATTTAATCGTTTCACATTAAGGTGATAGAACATAGAACATAGAATGTTACAGCGCAGCACAGGCCCTTCGGCCATCGAAGTTGCGTCGACCTGTGAAAGTAATCTGATGCCCATCTAACCTATACTATTCCATTATTATCCATTTGTATGTCCAATGCCCATTTAAATGTCCTTAACATCGGTGTGTCTGCTACTGTTGCAGACAGGCTCTTCCACGCCCGTACAACTCTCTGAGTAAAGAAACTACCCATGATATCTGTCCTAAATCTATCACCCCTCAATTTAAAGCTTTGTCCCCTTATGTTGGCCTTCACTATCCGAGGAAAAAGGCTCTCACTGTCCATCTGATCTAACCCTCTGATTATTTTATACATCTTAAATAAATCACCTCTCAACCTTCTTCTCTCCAATGAAAATAGCCTCAGTTCCCTCAGACTTTCCTTGTACGACTTTCCTTCCATACCAGGTAAAATCCTAGTAAGTCTCCTCTGAACCCTTTCCGAAGCTTCCATATCCTTCCTATAATGCGGTGATCAGAACTGTACGCAATATTTCAGGTGTAGCCTTACTAGTGTCTTGTACAACTGAAGCATGACCTCATGGCTCTGAAACTCAATCCCCCTACACCAACACACCATTTGCCTTCTTAACAATCCTAATAACCTGGGTGGCAATTTTCAGGGATTTGTGCACCTGGACACGGAGATCTCTCTTTTCTTCTACACTGCCAAGAATTTTACCATTAGCCCAATACTCTGCATTCCTGTTATTTCTTCCGAAATGAACTACTTCACACTTTTCCACATTAAACTCCATTTGCCACTTCACAGCCAAGCTCTGCATCTTATCTATATCCCTCCCTAACCCACAACATCCTTCGGCACTATCTACAACTCTGCCAACCTTAGTGTCATCTGCAAATTTACTATCCCATTCTTCTAAGCCCACATCCAGATCATTTATAAAGATGACAAACATCAGTGTCCCCAACACAGATCCTTGTGGCACATTACTGATAACTGAGTTCCAGGATGAACTTTTCCATCAACCACTAACCTCTGTCTTCTTTCAGCCGCCAATTTCTGATCCAAACCGCTAAATCAACTTCAATCCCGAAACCCCTTATTTTGTGCAATAGCCTACCGTGTGAAACCTTATCAAACACTTTACTGAAGTCCACATACACCACATCAACCGCTTTATTTTCATCCACCCCTTTTGGCACCTTCGCAAAGAACTCAATAAACTTAGTTAGGCACGACCTACCCTTCACAAAACCATGTTGACTAACCCTAATCAAATTATTCCTTTCTAGATGATTATAAATCCTATCACTTATAATCTTTTCCAACACTTTGCCCACAACCAAAGTAAGACTCACTGGCCTATAATTACCAGGGTTGTCCTGACTCCACTTCCTAAACAAGAGTAAAACATTTGCTATCCTCCAGTCTTCTGGCACAACTCCTGTTGACAATGATGACATAAAGATCATTCGAACCAACCAACCCAATCACCCCGTGGCTCAACACTTTAACTCTCCCTCCCACTCCACCGAGGACATGCAGGTCCTTGGACTCCTCCACCGGCAGAACACAACTACACGACGGCTGGAGGAGGAGCGCCTCATCTTCTGCCTGGGAACCCTCCAACCACAAGGTATGAATTCAGATTTCTCCAGCTTCCTCATTTCCCCTCCCCCCACCTTGTCTCAGTCGGTTCCCTCAACTCAGCACCGCCCTCCTAACCTGCAATCCTCTTCCTGACCTCTCCGCCCCCACCCCACTCCGGCCTATCACCCTCACCTTGACCGCCTTCCACCTATCCCACCTCCATCGCCCCTCCCCCTAGTCCCTCCTCCCTACCTTTTATCTTAGCCTGCTTGGCTCTCTCTCTCTTATTCCTGATGAAGGGCTTATGCTCGAAATGTCGAATTCTCTATTCCTGAGATGCTGCCTGGCCTGCTGTGCTTTGACCAGCAACACATTTGCAGCTATCTCTCTTACAGCTTCCCAATTTATGCCTGAAACCTTTAAACCCTGGAATGTTGAGTGCCAGTTCTGTCCCACTCAGATTCACCCTCACCCAATCCCTTCTTTTTCCATGTCTAATTCACCTAACCTACACATCCATGGCCACTATGGGGCAATTTAGCATGGCCAATCCATCTAACCTGCACATCTTTGGACTGTGGAAGGAAACCAGAGCACCCGGAGGAAACCCACACAGGCACGGGGAGAATGTTCAAACATTCCTTGCACTAAGAGGTAGGAGTATTAACCACTGAACCACTATGCCGCCCCTCAGTGATTGCAATATATCATATTCCCACATGCTGATCAACACTAAGTTCATCCGCAGTCACGTTCCTTGCATTAAAATAGATATAACTTAGCTTTCCAGGTGTATCCATGTGCCTTATCAACCCCATGTCTTCTACTCCTGCTGTATTGTCCTTGCTCCCGACTTTATATCTTCTCTGTGCTCTTGTCAAATTAGTTTGAAACCTCCCCAACAACACAAACAAATCTCCCAGCAAGGATACTGGATCCATTCCAGCTCAGGTGAAACCTGACAAGCTTGTACATCACATCTATCTTAGAAATCGTCCAAATAATCCAAAAAACTAAAGTCCTCCCTTTTACACCATCCCTTTTAGCTACGCCTACATCTGACCTATCTTCTTATTCGTATACTCAGTATCATGAGTATAGATATCTATAGAATCCATTTACCAGTCAAGGAAAGGCCGCTAGCATTCTCAAAGATCCATCCCAGCCTAGCAATGTTTTTCTACAAACTCGACCATCGGGCAGAAGGTACAGAAACTTGAAAACATGCACCAGCTGGTTTCGATACACTTTCCACCCGACTGTTGTTAGAATACTGAATGGACTTACAAACTCTTAACATTCACCTGTACCTGTATTTTTATTTTTGCCACTGTTTACCTATTGTTTACTTATCTATGCTACTTAACTCTGTGATCTGCCCATATTGCTCCCAAGGCAAAGCTTTTCACTGTGCCTCAGTACACGTGAAATTAAATTCAATCCAATTCAATTCAATGTGGTACTGGAAATAATTGGGAAATTGCAACCACAGCAGTCTTCCTCTTCATTTTACAATCTGTCTAAATTCTAACTGCAGGATCTAATTTCTTTTTTTATCCATGTCATTAGCACCAACATATACCATGACTGCTGGGTGTAGACCCTCCCCTTTCAGAAAGTCTTGTAGCTGCTCTGAGACATTCCCAAACATAGCACCAGGGATATTGACATTTATTGACAGTTCTGGGCAAGTTGGGGTTTAGGAACCCTCCATAGTAACAATCCTAAAGAGAACCTAACTACCCACCTATCCAAAAAGGATCCCTAAGGCAACCCCCTATCTGCCCAAGAAGCACATTTTCAGGGGTATCACGGATCTCCAAAGCCTTATAGCTATTTAAAAGAAGTGCACTGCGGTCAGACCTGTTTTACCTAGTCTAATACAACACAGTCTAGGTTTCAGACCAATAGAGACTTCAAAATCTGATTTTAGTGGATGCAGCTCATCAGTAAAATGGTCAAGTGCCTCCCATCAAAAGGACATGTACAAATTATGGATTATCCCCGATCCTGCTCTCATGAAAATTAGAAATGCCAGGTTCCAGGGCATCACTTAGACCTCTTAACAATTTACCACCATATTTATTATGACAGACAGGGTTTCTATCACATTGAAAACCTGGGCCTTAATAATTCATATCCATCATAAACATAGACCTCTCTTTTCTTCCTCTCCTATTTGTCTGCCTCTGCAATTATTTTAAATTTGATACGTCTCAACTTATCTCAGTTCATGGAAAAGTCAGTATCAACTCTCTTCAGCTTTCCACAGACAATGGTCAATCTAACTACAAGCAGCAATTTCTGTTTTTATTCTAGGTTTTTGGCATATTTATGATTTTCTATTTGCTACTGATAGTATTAAGCTAGCCATAATGACAATGCCATCTTAGATCAACAATTCCACGTTGGAACTGGAGAGGGAAAACAAAATAAATTGACTCATGATGGTAGGATCTATTGAATGGAGGTTTCATTGATGTGCTATTAAAAAGATACTAAGAGAAGGAATATTTCTACATGATGCTCAGAAAATGCACTGGATACTGAGAAAACTATGAGGCCTGGCAATGTTATGGTGACAGTATTGAAGTTTGTACTCCAAAAGTAGCCTCATGCCTAGTCAAGAACAGTTACAGAGCACTTATATCTCCATGCTACTGTGGAAAAGTAACCAGGCAAGACTTGCCCACAAAGAACAAAATAAATTCGATTTGGCCATTTACTTACATATTAACCAACTTTTGGTAATTAATTGACAGTGTTATCAGCATCACTTGGACAGCAATAATGTGCATGTAATGCTCAGTTTGTGCTTTGCCAGAGCTCTTGACTTCATTAGACACTTGATCCAAATATGGACAAAAGAGCTGAATTAAGCAATGTTGTGCAGGAGCTGGTGTTGGACTGGGGTGGGCAAAGTCAGAAGTCACATGACACCAGGTTATAATCCAACGGATTTATTTTAGATCGCACAAACTTTTGGAGCGCAACCCCTTTCTGATCTGATAAAAGGGCTGCACTCTGAAAGCTTGTGCAATTTCAATTAAACTTGCTAGGCTTTAACTTGTTGTCGTGTGACTTCTGAACTTTGTCCGCCTAAGGGAAGTGAGAGAGAGTGCCCTCAACATCGAATCATAGAATCTCAGCAATATGGATACAGATTATTTGGCCCATGAAATCCATACTGACCATCCAAAGAGCATCCTACCCAGAACCAGCCTGCTGCTTTATCCCTGTAACCCTACCTTCCCCAAGGCTAATCTTCCTAGCCTCCACATCATTGGACAATATGGGCAATTTAGCATGGCCAAGCCATGTAACCTGCTTATCTTTGGACTCTGGGAGGAAACCGGAGCATCAGAGGAAACCCAATAGACTCAGGGAGAATGTGCAAATTCCACACTGACAGTCAGTTAAGTCTGGAATCGAATCCACCCCCTAACCCTGTGAGGCAGCAGTGCTAACCACTGAGCCATTGTGTTGCTCTGACATCAAGGAATACTAGCAGCATTGTAGTCAACAGGAGTCATAGGGGAAATTCTCTATGCCTAGCACAAGAAAAGATAGCTGTGATTGTTGGAGGGGCATTATCTTAGAGACAGGATATTGCTGCAGAAATTCATCAAGGTAGCATCCTATACTAAAAGCCCAACCAACTTCAGCAGTTTCAACAATGACCTTCCTGCATTCAGCCAATGGAAGACAACATTCAGCACTCTTTGTGATTCCTTAAATACCAAACCAGTCCATGTCCATATGCAGCATGATGTGGGCAACACTCAGGGTTGGACTGATAAATGGTAAGTGACAATCAGGCCATTCAAGTGCTTGGCATTGGCCATATCTAACAGGAGAGAACTTAACTATATCCCCTTGCAATTCAATGTCATTATGATCAATGAATCTACTATCAACATTCTGGGGATTGTCACTGATCACCATATAAATGCTGTGGATATTAAACTAGGTGTTTGGCTGGAATTTTAGAGGCAAGTAACTCACTCCTCAAAGCCTCAGTACTATTGTCATGAAGTCGAAAAGAGCGTATGATCACTTTAAGACAGAAAACACTTTTCTGAGCTGAGTGATTCACGTGTATCAATGTCTAGCTAACAGGTATAGAGAGTGCAGAATTGATAATATGTAACAATCAGCTTGGGATTGTGCTTTGATGTTAAGGCAACCTGATTTTAATTTAACCAATTAATTTAAATTATGTCCAAGATACTAAAACCCAATTGAATGTGAATTTATTGTATTGACAACATCGGACCAATGAGAGGATATGATGTTGGTGGTGTAGAAAAGTAAGACATTTTGAAAAGAGTCAGAGCTAACTGCCCATTGAACCAGAGAGCATCTGAAAGGGGTTTTCAAAACTCTTAAAAGAAATCTCTCAGAAGGCAACATCTATTAAAGGTACCAAGAAATTTTACACAAAGACACTAACAAGAAAAAGTAAGAAGACCCAGGGAAAAGAGAGCAGAATCGGAAGGATGGAAGGAAGCAATAGATTCAGAAGACTGGAAGGGAGACAACATAAGAGGCTGTATGGACTTTGAAAGATTAAGTTGATTTAATGTTTAATAATTGTGTTATTGGAGCAGCACTTTTATAGAGTGGGGCCAGAAAGTGATTTAGTTCAGAAGAACAGGAGCTTGGATCGATTTGATAATAGATTTTGTTTAGTGTTCACTATTAGAGTTAGGAAAATAAATTGTTATTTCTTTTCTTTAAACAGTGGCAATTAGGGGTTTTCTTTCACTCATTCACACTTTTAGCAGATTACAAAGTGATGCAAGCTTTTGTGGGGTGTTAGTTTTAATTAGCAAAAGGGTTTGACTTCTGCATCATAACACTACCTATAAGACACAAATGAAGACGTGCATTGGAATACTTCCCTCAAGGCTGGATTAGGACAGCTCCAATATCCTCCAAGAAGCTTGGCACAAGCCAAAACAATGCAGCCAGCTGATTGGCTCCCCCATTCTCCACTTTGAACATTTATTCCTTCAATCATAGGTGCACCAATAGCAGCACTGACTCAAGGGAATTTAGAGACACGCAACAAACAGTGGCCTAGCCAGAGATGCTCGAATGCCATGAAATAACAAAAAAACATTAAGCCCACAAAGATTGCTTATTTTCTAAACAAGACCCTGAAGCTTCCATTGATGTTAGTGTAAATATAGAAACATAGAAACTAGGAACAGAAGATGGGAGCAAGTCATTCAACCTTTCAAGCCTCCTCTGCCATTCAATATGATCATGGCTGATCCTCTTTCTCAATGCCATATTCCATTTTTTTCTCCATACCCTTGAATGCTTTTGGCCTTCAAAGTCTTCTATGATAGACATTTCCACATGTTTCTTACCAGTGGAGTGAAGTTGAACATTTTCCTCATCTCAGTCCTAAATGGTTACCCCATATCCTGAGACTGTGTACAGTCTGTTCTGCTACAATAGCGGTAGTTGTGTTCTTGTGTGACCTTGTGTGATAGAAAATTGTGTAATACAAATAACGGGGCTTATGGGAAAAATAGGGTTACGGATGAACCAACAAAGGTATCAGTAAAAAAACCAATCAAAATTAACAGTTAGCCTAACACAAATGATAGCACAGTCTAAGGAAATGGTAAAATCATATATTTAAATGGAATAATACAATAAATTTAACACTTTAAGGGGTTTCTGAGTTTGCTGAATTACAGTAATGAATGAAGATGTGGGCTGAGGGTCATCAACAGCATCATTACTTTCAGGTGCAGTTCTGGGTGCAGGGTTATGACGAATGAAAATACTTATTGCAGAAATGGATGGTTGTGTTTCATTGTCCTCAGGCTGTTTCTTTGGGGTTGGCTTAAAAAAGGCATCTCGTTTTTGCTGCTTTGCCATCTTTCTTTTTTCATGAAGAAGCTGTTCATAGGGTGCCAGATAAGACTTTATGCCACAAACTACTCTCCTGCTGCATTCTGCATTGTAGTCATTGCCTTCCAAGAGCTGCAACTGCTCTTGGATAGAAGACAAAAAGGAAGTGTAATGTTCTCATGGTGCTGCATCCTGGACTTCATTGTCTTCATCTCAAGCTTCAATTTCCCCCACAGCAACAAGCTATTGTAGATCAGATTCCACGTAGAGTCATAGAGTCATAGAGATGTACAGCACAGAAACAGACCCTTCGGTCAACTCCTCCATGCCGACCAGATATCCTAAACCAATCTAGTTCTACCTGCCAGCATCCAGCCCACATCCCTCCAAACCCTTCCTATTCATATACCCATCCAGATGCCTTTTAAATGTTGCAATTTCACTAGCCTCCACCACATCCTCTGGCAGCTCATTCCATACACGTACCACCCTCTGCATGAAAAAGTTGCCCCTTAGGTCTCTTTTATATCTTTCCTCTCCCAACGTAAACCTATGACCTCTAGTTCTGGACTCCCCCACCCCAGGGAAGAAGACTTTGTCTATTTATTCTACCCATGCCCCTCATGATTTTATAAACCTCTGTAAGGTCAACTTCAGACATTCCATGGAAAACAGCCCCAGCCTGTTTAGCCTTTCCCTATAGCTCAAAACCTCCAATCCTGGCAACATCCTTGTAAATCTTTTCTGAACCCTTTCAAGTTTCACAACATCCTTCTAATAGGAAAAAGACCAGAATTGCGCACAATATTCCAACAGTGGCCTAAGCACTGTCCTGTACGGCCGCAACATGACCTCCCAACTCCTATACTCCATACTCTGACCAATAAAAGAATGGATACCAAACACCTTCTTCACTATCCTATCTACCTGCAACTCCACTTTCAAGGAGCTATGAACCTGCACTCCAAGGTGTATTTGTTCAGCAACACTCCCTCGGACCTTACCATCAAGTCCTACTAAAATTTGCTTTCCCAAAATGCAGCACCTCACATTTATCTAAATGAAACTCCATCTGCCACTTCTCGGCCCACTGGCTCATCTGATCAAGATCCCATTGTAATCTGAGGTAACATTCTTCACTGTCCACTACACCTCCAATTTTGTTCACCCTTTCTCGCCCTCTGATTATCTTATATGTCTCAATTAAGTCACCTCTCAACCTTCTTCTTTCTAACAATAACAAACTCAAGTTCCTCAGCCTTTCCTCATAAGACTTTCCCTCCATACCAGGCAACATCTGAGGAAATCTCCTCTGAACCCTTTCCAAAAGTTCCACATTCTTCATATAATGTGGTGACCAGTATTGTATGCAATACTCCAAGTGCGGCTGCACCAGAGTTTGGAGTACTGCAACATGACCTCATGGGTCCAAAACTCAAACCTTCTACAAATAAAGGCTAACACACCTTATGCCTTCTTAACAAACTTATCAACCTGGGTGGCAACTTGCAGGGATTTATGGACATGAACACCGAGATCTCTCTGCTCATCTACACTACTAAGAATCTTACCACTAGCCTAGCACTCTTTTTTTTAGATTAGATTACTCACAGTGTGGAAACAGGCCCTTCAGCCCAACAAGTCCACACCGACCCGCTGAAGCGCAACCCACCCATACCCCTACATTTACCCCTTACCTAACACTATGTGCAATTTAGCATGGCCAATTCACCTGACCCGCACATCTTTGGACTGTGGGAGGAAACCGGAGCACCCGGAGGAAACCCACGCAGACACGGGGAGAACGTGCAAACTCCACACAGTCAGTCGCCTGAATCGGGAATTGAACCCGGGTCTCAGGCGCTGTGAGGCAACAGTGCTAACCACTGTGCCGCCCTTTATTCCTGTTGCTCCATCCAAAGTGAATCATCTCACACTTTTCCACATCAAACTCCATTTGCTACCTCTCTGCCCAGTTCTGAAGCTTATCTATGCCCCTCTGTGACCTGCGACATCCTTTGGCACTATCCACAACTCCACCAACTTTAGTCTCATCTGCAAATTTCCCAATAACTCATCTGTCTACGCCCTCATCCAGGTCATTTATAAAAATGACAAACAGCAGTGGTTCTAAAACAGATCCTTGCGGTACACCACTAGTAACTGAACTCCAGGATAAGCATTTCCCATCAACCACCATCCTCTGTCTTCTTTCAGTTAGCTAATTTCTGATCCAAACCACTAAATTACCCTCAATCCGATGCCTCCATATTTTATGCAATAGCCTACCATGGGGAACCATATCAAATATCCTACTGATATCCATACAAACCACATCAACCAGTTTACCCTCATCTACCTGAGTGGTCACCTTCTCAAAGAACTCAATAAGGTTTGTGAGGCACGACCTACCCTTCACAAAACTGTGTTGACTATCCCTAATCAGCATATTCCTTTTTTGATGATTATAATTCCTATTACTTATAACCTTTTCCAACACTTTACCCACAACCGAGGTAAGGCTCACTAGGTTTTCTCTACTCCCCTTCTTGAACAAGGGGATAACATTTGCTATCCAGCTTCTGCCACTATTCCTGTAAACAATGACGACATAAGGATCAAAGCCAAAGGCTCTGCAATCTCCTCCCTAATCTTACTCTAGTCATTCTTTTATTTCTGACATACCTATAGAAAGCTTTAGGGTTTTATTGATCCTATCTGCCAATGACTTGTCATGTCCCCTCTTGTCGTTCTTCGCGCTCTCTATAGGTCTTTCCTGTCTAACTGGTAACTCTCAAGCCCCCTAACTGAGCCTTCACACCTCATCCTAACATAAGCCTTTGTCTTCCTCTTGACAAGAGATTTAGCTACTTTAGAAACCACTGGTCCTTCGCTCAACCACTTCCTCCCTGCCTTACAGTTACATACTTATCAAAGATACGCAGAAGCTGTTCCTTGAATAAGCTCCACATTTCAATTGTGCACATCCCTGCAGTTTCTTTCCCCATCCTATGCATCCTAAATCTTGTCTACTCGCATCATAATTGCACTTCCCCAGCTATAACTCTTGCCCTGTGGTATATACCTAGCCCTTTCCGCCGCTAAAGTAAACACAATCAAATTGTGGTCACAACCTCAAATCTAACACCTGGCTGGGTTCATTACACACTACCAAATCTAATGTGTCCTCTCCCCTTGTTGTCTATCTACATACTGTGTCAGAAAATCCTCCTGCACACATTGGACAAAAACTGATCCATCTAAAGTACTCGAATGATAGTATTTCCAGTCAATATTTGGACAGTTAAAAAACCCCTGTTACTCTCGCTCCTATCCAGAATCATCTTTGTTATTCTTTCCTCTCCATCTCTGAACAGGGTGATATCTCCTTTCCTGTTTCTAACCTCAGTCCATACTATCTCATTAGATGAGTCCTCAAACATCCATTCTGCCACTGTAACACTGTCCTTGACTAACAAAGCCACACCTTCCCCTCTTTTATCATCCTCTCTGTTCTTATTGATTTATCTAAATCCCAGAACCTGCAACAACCAAAATGTCCCTCCAAAATGGCCACAATATCGAAGTCCCAGGTACCAACTCATGCTGCAAGTTCACCCAACTTATTCTTAACACTCCTGGCATTCAAGTAGACATACTCCAAATCACCTTTCTGCTTGTCGGTGTACCCTTGCAACTTTGAAACCTTATTTCTGACCTCACTACTCTCAACTTCCTGGACACTGGAGCTACGATTTAGATTCCCAATCCGATGCTGAATTAGTTTTAAAGTGTATTAGCAAACCACTCTGCCCCGGCAAGGATATTGGCACCCCTCTGTTTCGGGTGTAGACCATCCTGTTTCGGGTGTAGATGTCCCAGCTACCCCAGAATAAGCCCCAATTATCCGGGTATCTGAAACCCTCCCTCCTCCATCATCCATGTAGCCACGTGTTCAACTCCCCTCTCTCCCTATTCCTCACCTCGCTAGCATGTGGCATGAGTAACAAACCAGAAATAACAACTTTGTTTGTTCTACCTCTAAGCTTCCACCCTAGCTCCCTGAACTTCTGCCTTAAATCCCCATCTGTTTTCCTACCTATATCGTTAGTGCCAATGTGGACTACAACTTGGGGCTGCTCCCCCTTCTCCTCAAGGATCTTGAAAACACGATCCGAGACATCACAAACCCTGGCTTCTGGGAGGCAACACACCAATTGTGAGTATCTCTCGCTCCCACAGAACATACTATCTTTTTCCCTAACTATGGAGTCCCTAGTGACTAATGCTCTGCTCCTCTCCCCCTTCCCTTCTGAGCAACAGGGACAGACTCTGTAAGTCATCCTCCCCAACTGTATCCCACCATTCTAAATCCCCAGAGATCACTGAAAAATAAAGAATAAAAAAAACTAGTTATCTTACCAATCTGGTACACAGCATCTTTTTTTGATTAGAGGAGGAAGATGGGTGGGAGACACTACCTACATTTAGAGGGATATGGGCTAAGTGCTGGCAAATAGGATTAGATTAGGTTCGGATATCTGGTGGGCATCGACAAGTTGGATCGAAGGGTCTGTTTCCGTGCTGTACATCTCTATGACTCTAAGTAATTTCTCCTCATCTGTGTTTTAAGTTTACAACCTCTTATCCTAGAATTAAATTTCCTACCTCTGATCTCTCATTCTAGACTGCCCTGCAAGAGGAATTATCTTCTCTCTGTCTACTTTGTCAACCCTTTTAGCATCTTATATAAGTCAATTGCATCACATCTCATTTTTCAAAACTCTAGACTATAAAGGCTTAAACTGCTCAATCTTTCTTCATAAGTCAATCCCGACCCCTCTGGAATCAATCCAGTGAATCTGCCCTGAACTGCTGCCAAGCCCTCCTGAAGCAAAGTGATTAAATTACATGAAATACTTCATGTGCAGTCTCCCCAAAGCCTCACACAGTTGCAGCAACACTTCCCTACTCTTATACTCTATTCCTTCAGCAATAAATGTTAAAATTCTATTTGCCTTCTTTATTATCAGCTGCATCGACGCTTTAATTTTCGGCAATTCATGCATGAGAACACCAGGGTCCCTCTGCACCAAAGCATCCTGAAGTTTCTCCCCATTTTGATAAGAAATTGTCTTTTTATTCTTTCAACTAAAATCCATTATCCATGTTAAACACCACCTGCCAAATTTTGACCCAATTGCCTAACATTTGCAAATTTTTTACTTCTTCATTGCAACTTACTGACCCACTTAATTTAGTGCCATTTGCAAATCTGGCCTTGGTATCTTCTACCCTGAATCCAAATCACTCACAGAGTATATATAGTTGGGGCCTGAGGACTGAATCCTGTAGTATGTCACTAGTTACATTTTGCCAACCAGAGAAAGATCTATTTATCTCAACTCTCTCTGCTTTCTGTTAGTCAGTTAATCATTTATCCAAGCTAATAAATTAGCATTATACTGATTTACTCTTACCTTGTAAATTTTGTGCAGCTCTTTATCAAATGCCTTCTATACTACATCTACCAGATCTCCATTATCCACTTGTTGCATCAAAGAACTCCAGCAAATTAGTCAAACATGATTTACCTTCACAAAACAATGCAGACCCTGAGTATTGACTCTTCAACTGTCCTGCTATAACTTTCTTAATAATGGATTCTAACAATTTCCCAATAACAGTTAAACTAACTGGTCTGCTGTTTCCTACTTCCTGTTCCCCTCCCTTTTTGAATAACTATGTTAATTAGCTCAAATAGTAGAGCACTTGCTTTGCATGTGAGAGGTAGTGGGATTGATGCCCACATTCTCCACAATAGTTTGGGGCAACACGGTGGCTCGATGGTTAGCACTGCTACCTTACAGCGCCAGGGACCAGGTTTGATTCCAGCCTCAGGTGACTGTCCATGTGGAGTTTGCACATTCTCCCTGTGTCTGCATGGGTTTCCTCTGGGTGCTCTGGTTTCCTCCCATAATCCAAAGATGTGTAGGTCAGGTGAATTGGCCATGCTAAATTACCTGTAGTGTTAGGTGCGTTAGTCAGGGGGAAATGGGTCTGGGTGGGTTACTTTTTGGAGGGTCGGTGTGGATCTTTTGAGCCAAAGGGCCTGTTTCCACACTGTAGGGATTCTAATCTTCTAATCATTAGCATTTTTCCAATCCATCAGAACCATTCCCACATGCAGGAAATTTTGAAACATCATAACCAGTGATTCACAGTCTTTGCTGCCATTTCCATTAAGACCTGAGGATCAGGCCCTGGGGACTTGTCTGCCTTCAAGGCCAATAATCTGCTCAGTACTTTTTCCCTGATGATGATGATGATTATAAGCTCCCCCCTATCAACAACCTCTACACTGATCATGACACTATTTCTGGTTGTTGGAAAAATCCATCTGGCTCGCTAATGTCCTTCAGAGAAGTAAATGTGCTTTTCTCACCTGGTCTGATCTACATGACGTGGAGGCGCTGGTGTTGGATTCAGGTGGACAAAGTTGTGATAACCACCTTATGGAGGAGCAGTGCTCCAAAAGCTAGTGCTTCCAAATAAACCTGTTAGACTATAAACTGGTTTAGATTAGATTACTTACAGTGTGGAAACAGGCCCTTCGGCCCAGCAAGTCCACACCGACCCACCGAAGCGCAACCCAAACATTCCCCTACACTTACCCCTTTACCTAGCACTATGGGCAATTTAGCATGGCCAATTTCACCTGACCTGCACATCTTTGTGACTGTGGGAGGAAACCGGAGCACCCGGAGGAAACCCACGCAGACACGGGGAGAATGTGCAAACTCCACACATTTAGGTCTCTGGCGCTGTGAGGCAGCAGTGCTAACCACTGTGCCACTGTGCCGCCCACTGGTGTTGTGTGAGTTTTAACTTGGCCTGATCCACATGTGAGTCCAGACCCACAGCAAGGTGGTTGACATTGAACTGTCCTCTGAAATGGCGTAGCAAGCCTTTCAGTTGTAATAATCATTATGAAGTTTCAATAAAGTAATCAAACTGGATGGACCACCTATCATCAACCTAAGCATTGAAAAATACAACAGCAGAAACAGTCCTGCTGACCTTTGAAGTCCTCTTTACTAACATCTGAGGACTAGTGCCAGAATTGGACAGCTGCCTCATTAGTCAAGCAAAAGCCTGACATAATCATACTTATGAAATCACACCTGACAGACAATGTCCCAGAAAGCACCATCCCGGAATATATTCCGTCCTACCGGTAGGACTGACGCAGCAGAGGTGGTGGCACATTGACTCCAGACCTCTCAACGGCTTCAGGCTAAACACTTAGCAAGGAAACCTCCTGCTGATTACCATATATCATCCTCCCTCAGCTGTTGAACAAATATTCCTCTCTTGAAGGAAGCACTTAGGGTAGCAAGGGTGAAAAATGTACAGTGGGTGAGAATTTCAATATCCAACACTAAGAGTGGTTTGGCACTGGAGAATATCCTCTATCATCATGTTAAATAGGACAGACCTCAAACAGATCTAGCAACTCATGTCCAGGCATTCATGAAGTGCTGTGAACCACAACAGCAGCAGAAGCATTGTCGAGCACAATCTGCAACCTCATTGTCTGGCATACCCCTATTCAACCATTACTTTTAAGCCAGTGGATCAACCCTTGTCCAATGGAGAGTGCAGGAGGGCATGATAGGAGCAGCACTAGGCATACTGCAAATTGAGGTGTCAACCTGGTGAAGCCATCAAACAGGACTACTTACATGACAAACAGCATAAGCAGCAAACAATATAGAGAGTTAAGTGATCCCACAACCAAGGGACCATATCTAAGCTCTACAGTCCTATCACATCCAGTCATGAATGTGGTGGGCAATTGAGCAACTCACTGGTGGAGGAGGAGGCTCCCTAAATATCCTTATCCTTAATGATGGAAGAGCCCAACACATCAATGCAAAAGATAAAACTGAAGCATTCACAGCAATCTTCAGCCAGAAGTGCCAAGTGGATGATCCATTTCTGCCTTCTACATTGAACCCATAGAATTTTATATGATTACAGATCCCAGTCTTTAGCCAATTAGATTCACTACATGTGAAGTTGGAGGCATTGGATACTGCAAAAGGCTTTGACAACATTCCAGCGATAGTATTAAAGACTTCTGCTCCAGAATTTGCTGCTCTACTAGCCAACCTCTTCCAATACAGTTATAATAATAGCAATTACTTGACAATGTGGAGAAATTGCTCAATCGTATACAAAAGGCAGGGTAAATCCAACCCAGCCAATTACCATCTCATCACTCGACTCTTGATCATCAGTAAAGTGGTATAAAATGTCAGCAACAGTGTAATCAAGTGGCCCCTGCTCAACAATAACCTGTTCAGTAACACCCAGCTGGGGTGCAACCTAGGTCATTCAGCTCCTAACCTTATCACACCCTTGGTTCAAACATGGACAAAAGAGCTGAATGTCAGAGATGAGGTGAGCATGCAGCCCTTAACATCAAGGTAGCATTCAATCACGTGAGGCATCAAGAAGCCTTAGCAAAACTGGAATCAATGGGTATCAGAGGGCAAATTCTCCAATGTTTGGAGTCATACTTGGCACATAAGAACTTGGTTGTAGTTGTATGAAGTCACTATTCTCAGCTCCACGATACCTCTGCAGGAATTCCTCAAAGTAGTGACCCAGACCTGAACATGTCCAGCTGCTTCACCAATGACCTTCCCTCGATTATAAGGTCAGAAGTAAGAATGTTTGCTAATGATTGCACCAAGTTTAGTATCATTTGCAACTTCTCAGATACTAAAGCATTGCATGTTCAAATGTAACATGATCTGAACATTATCCAGGCTTGGACTGGCAAGTAACATTTGTGGCACACAAACAGTAGACAATGGCCTTCAATAAGAGCCAATCAGTTCTCTGCCCCTTGACATTCAATGGTGTTACCATCACCATCTCTTCCACTATTAACATGTATTGACCAGAAACTCAACTGGAATCACCACATAAACAGTGTGGCTACAAGAGAGGTCAGAGACAAAGAATATTGCAGCAAGTAAGTCACTTGACTCCCTAACGCTTGTCTACCATCTACACAACACAAGTCAGGAGTATGATGGAATACATCCTGCTTGCCTGAATTGGGACAGCTCCAACACAATCCAGTACAAAGCAACCTGCTTGATTGGCACTACACCCACAAGCATCCAGTCCCTCCACCTCTAGCACTCAGTAACAACAATGTGTACTATCTATAAGATGCATTGTAGAAATTCACCAAAGATCCTTAGAAAGCACCTTCCAAATCCACAACCACTTCCACCAGAAGGACAAGGGCAATAGTTACATGAAAACACCATCACTTGCAAGTTCCCCTCCAAGGCACTTACCACTGTGATTTGGAAGAATATTGCTGTTCCTTCATGTCGCTGAATATCTCAGGGTATTATGGGTCAACCTATAATGGACATCAGTGGTTCAAGATGGCATCATACCATGACATTCTCAAGGGAAACTAATGAACAGGCAATAATTGCTAGCCAGCCAATGAACCACACGACCCATGAGTGACCAAAATCCAAACACTACCTGTTATTTTGGAGATGGTACTAGCATCCTCCACTGTAAAATCTCAGTCAAAACATGGATTTAGTGTGTCTGTCATTTGTGTTTCCCACTATTAATTCCCCAGTCTCATCCTCCAATGGACCAACATTCACTTTAGCGCTCTCTTCCCTTTGACATACTTCCTAGAAGCTTTTGTGGTTTGTTTTTATATTTTTGTGTTTGTTTCATAAGAAACATTTAAAAGAATGTTTCAGAAGAAACAATGGCACAGTGGTGGGAAGCTACATTGCTGCCTTACTGCAACAGAGACGTGGGTGCGATTCCAACATTGAGTGATTGTTCATGTGAAGTTTGCTTAATCTCCCTGTGTCTGCATGGTTTCCATGGATGCTCTAGTTATTTCCCATAATTCAAAGATGTGCAGGTTAGGTAGATCAGCCATGCTAAATTGCCGTCTAGTGTCCAGGGAGGTGTACACTAGGTGGATTAACTGGGGATAATACAGGGTTTGGGTGGGATACACTTTGGGACAGTGAGCAGACTAAATGGGCCGAATAGCCTCTGTAGGAATTCTATGATAATTTAACTTTGCTTATTTTATTACTTTTGCATTAACCCTTTGTTGATTTTTAAAAGTTTCCTAATCCTCCAGCCTGCACTGGCCTTTGCAATATTTTTGGCTGTATGCTATCTTCAACTTCCTTCCATAGTCATGGATTTTTGTTCCATCTCTCAAACTCTTGTGATTGACTAAGCATTATTGTTTTGGTGCCTTGTTGAATGCTGGGTGCGATATCTAGTTCTTCAATGCCTTTTCAGACATGGTTTTGGGAAATCTAAGTGGTTTGCTGGGCTATTTCGGAGACTGGTTTAGAACCAACCGCATCATATGGCTTTGGAGTCACATGTACACCAGGGAAGGTAAGGACAGAGGACTTTATCCCCAAAAGAGAATGAATGAACTAGGTGGGTTTTTATAAAATCTCATTGTTTCATTGCCATCATAATTGAGACCAGCTTTTTGTTTAACTTCAGTTATAAACTGAATTTAAATTCCATTATCTGCTTCAGTGGAATTTTAACTTGTGATCCCAGAACACACCTTATTAATTGTTTGCAATATTTGCATGGCAACTTTCTGAATTCTGTATCAATAATTACATCCATGTTCCTCCGAACATCAACATTTAGAAGTTCTAAGCATTTTAAGGATTATACAAATATTCTGCTTCTCATAGTTTGCATTCTCACTGAGATTTATAAAAACAATAAACTCAAATACATTACTGTCTTTTAGTCTAAATGACTAATATAGATAGTTAAGTGGCTATGGTCCAGCGCTGACCTAGCAAATTTTCAAAGATTGATGTAAGGCTAACTAACTTGCATTTCCTTGATTTTTCTCCTCTTTCCCTGAGTGAATCAGATTGATCTTTATGACAATCGTGGAGGACATCCTCACCAGAACTGGGGCGAGCTTTGTTTTCAACCCAAATCTATTAACTGAATTCAAATTCACTCATTGCCATAGTAGAATTTGATTTCTATTTAATCACATTGTCACATTTATCAACATCTAATTTGCTTGGATCATTCTACAAACTAAGAACTTTTGGAAAATTCCATAGAGCACTTACCATTAGGGCAGCACAATGGCTCAGTGCTTAGCACTGCAACCTCACAGCACCAATTCTCACCTCGGGTGATCCTCTGCGTAGAGTTTGTGTTTCTCTCTATGTCTGTGCGGGTTTCCTCCCACAGTCCAAAGATGTGCAGGTCAGGTGAACTGGCCTAGCTAAATTGCCCATAGTGTCAGGCGTATTAGTCAGAGGGAGAGTAGGGGAATGGGTCTCGGTGGGTTACTCTTTGGAAGGTCGGTGTGAACTGTTGGGCTGAAGGGCCTGTTTCTATATTGTAGGGAATCTAATCTAAAAAAAATCTCTTTATGAACCATTGGGCTTTGTCAGATTTAGTATTAATCTTGATCTTCGCTGCTGATACTAATTACCATAAATTTTTCACTCTTCACTTCAGGTATGTACTTTATGACGTCTACAAGAGTCGGCGAAAACCTGTTCAATTTCTCTGATATTTCCTCATTCCATATGATAATATCTTCTGTTTTTGCCATAAGGGAGCCAATGTTCAATATAGTCACTTTTGCATAGCGTAAAACCTCTTACAATCATGGCTGATCTGTGCTAATGTTTTATTTTTTCCTTTTATTTAATTAATTTATTGTAGCCTTTTGCTTGATTCTAACTTTCCCAAATATTGGGTTCTCTAATATTCATTTAAGTATTATAAACTTATTATTTTAATCCAATGCTACTCAAGCTCCTTATTAAGTCACAGATAAGTTTTTTGCTGAATTATATTTCTTATAGGAATTAATTTTTATTCCTTTAAAATTTTGAATTGTTTATTTTAAGATTTATCACCTTTTACTCCTCACAATACATTTTACTCTACATACCCAATCAATCTTAGCCACCTTTCCTTTCACATCTACATAATTGCCTACAGGTTTTAAATACTCAGAAGACAATAAGTAAGCCAGAAGAGTATTAGAATAATATTCAGAAGGCATGTGTGTTTCAAGAGGTCACCCCCAAGTACTAACCCACTGTGGTGTTTCATATCGAGTATAAACCAGGCTTCTTCTTTTTGCACAGAGTTGACTTGATATATAATTGACTTCCTCTGTCTGCTGCAAATCCATTTCATGTAAAGTTCCTCCATCTTTTTCATCTTGCTTGTTGACTTTGAGGAGACTTGCTGAGGTTGACAGCTGTCACACAATTGGGAAGATCTTTCAGTAGTGAGTTGGATGAAAAGTACCTACATTGCAAAAATCTAAGATGGTTGAGTCAAAGTTCTCCAAACATTACCTGAATAAAATTACCCTTCTCTCTTAATATTTGGGCAGGCAAGATCTAATTGCTTTATTCAGAGATGCTATTAACTGTGGGGGTGCCTTGCTCTGTGTGTTATCAGCAAAATCATAGAGGGAACAGGAAGAATTATTATTTTCTTACATTTAAAACTTAGGGAAGAAGCCCATTTTCTCCTACCTTACAAGAATGTCTACAAGAACTTGGCAAGATTCAGAATTCTTAAGAGATTAAGAATTATTACACATAATCGAGCAGAAAATATTGGAAATGCTCAGATGTGGTAGTAGCTGTGGATTGAGGAACAGGGTAACATTTCTGGTCAAAGACTTATTATCAGAACTTCACCTATACGTTTTCATCACAAAGAGACTAGTAAAGGGAAAGACAGCACATTATCAATCTGAAGAAGGGTCATCTGACTGAAACTGTTAACTCTGATTTCTCTCCACAAATGCTGCCAGCCATGCTGAGCTTTTCCAGCAATTTCTGTTTTTGTTTCTCACACTCACAACCCCCACCCCAGACAGACAGACACACACAGACAGACAAAGACCCACATGCATACATATTTTATGTGGTGAATTTATATTGCAGAGTTACATTGCACTTTGCTCAAACACTGCATATATTCATGTAGAACTCTGAGCTCAAAAACTGCAGGAATTTATGTAAAGCACTGTTATCTCACTTATTAGATTAGAATCAATCGAAACATCAGGTCATTGACAGAGAACACAGGGGGCTAGCACCTCCAACATATTGTCTAGCTATCACCATTGTTAGCAGCTAACCCGAGAATACAACTTTAAAAAGAAGGGTTTTGTGATTTACACATGAAAGAAGTGGAACTATCACTGTATTCTAACAGATGAAAGGCTTAACAGACAATCAATTTTTCAATGTATAACTTCAGTTACATCAACTGCAAATTTTTGCTATAAATTCTGTAACGATCAAGCCCTCCACAATCACCTGACGAAGGAGCGTCACTCCGAAAGCTAGTGTGCTTCCAATTAAACCTGTTGGACTATAACCTGGTGTTATGCGATTTTTAACTGTGTACACCCCAGTCCAACACCGGCATCTCCAAATCATTGAATATCAAGGTGGAGGAAATGGTCAGATCCCTACTTGTTGGATATCGTCTTGCCTGGCATTTGAGTATCATTAATGTTGTTTGCCACATATCAGTTCAAGGCTAGCTGTTGTCTTGGTCTCGCTAAATATGACCTGATGAATGGGCAGTGCTTTGAAAGTTTGTGATTGCAAATAAACCTGTTGGACTATAACCTGGTGTTGTGCTACTCGTGACCTTGTCCATCCCAGTCCAATACCAATGCCTCCACATCATCGCCAAATATGGATGCAGATTGCTTTAATATTTAATGAGTCACGAATCATGCTGAACATTGTGCAGCTATAACAAATATGGACACCCACCCCCTTGAGACCTTATAGTGGAACATTGACGAAGAATCTGAGTGTTGAGCTCACAATACTGAGGAACTCCTACAGTGGGTTTGACATGAATGACTGTGGGGTGTATAGGAGGCCCAGAGTTTTCTAGAACCAATTATATTTCCTGGGGAGGAGAAAGGCACAGTGCTATAAGTGCCGTAATACATCCTCTGTTTGTCTCAGGAACTAGTGACATCGTAACAAGGTTCTTTGAAATCTGAACCAGGTCTGACAATTTGTCGACTCCAGAAACAACCAATGACCCAACTGGATCTGACCCATCAGTGACGAGGAACTCCAGAAATGCCTGACTACGTGAACAGACGGGGCCTGACATCCGACACTGGAGCCGTGACAATGGAGCAGCCAACCGCCTACCGGCATTGCCTACCGGCACTTAGTGACCCAACTTTATGAAGTGGACTTGCACTCCACCCAGTCTTGTGCAATCCCTTCATCGAGGTCTGACCAAACCAAACCAAGAATAAACTCCTAAGTTACTGCCTAGAGTCAGTGGACGGGTCTGTATTCAAGTATTCAATGGCCAACCTAAATGACCATGCTATGTCGACACAGACTTCATCAGTAAGTTCCAAAGAAGTTAATCTGAGTGCTCTCCAACCAATGGATGAATCATCTGAGGTGTTCAAGTCTCTCTGAGCTACACAGGAAATCTACGTTTATATTGCAAAGCCATTGGGGGAGACAAAAGACAATACCAGACCAAAATAGAGTCCCAAAATAGAGTTGACTGTAGCAAGGTTTACATGATATAATGGGCTACAATGTGAAATCAGGTAGAATTGCTAACAACAATGCATCCCATCCTAATGAGTTCAATTGGCTAGAATGCCATATTTGACAGAAGGTCAGTGAAAGGATGTCACTTGCCCCACCAGCCTCAGGTGCACATGTACTCATAGCTGCAGACATCAGATCAACCTTCTTGACAGTAAACCCACTGAAAGTGACTGACCATGATGGAGTCCTGGCCATACACTCAGATCATGTGTGGACCAGCTGGCAGGAGCATTTGCAGAATCTTAGAATGCCTAAAGCATGGAAGCACGTCATTTGGTCCATTGAGTCAACACCTACCCTCCAAAGAGCATCCCACCCAGACCAACTCTATTCCTATAACCCTGCATTTACCATGGTGAATCCCCCTAGCTTGCACATCCCTGGACACTATGGGCAATTAAGTATAGTCACAGGGTCATAGAGATGTACAGCTTGGAAACAGACCCTAGGGTCCAACCCATCCATGCTGAACAGATATCCAACCCAATCTAGTCCCACCTGCCAGCACCCAGCCCATATCCCTCAAAACCCTTCTTATTCATATACCCATCCAAATGCCTCTTAAATGTTACAATTGTACCAACATCCACCACTTCCTCTGGGAGTTCATTCCATACACGTACCACCCTCTGCGGGAAAAAGTTGCCCCTTAGGTCTCTTTTATATCTTTCCCCTCTCACCCTAAACATATGCCCTCTAGTTCTGCACTCCTTGACCCCAGAGAAAATACTTTGTCTATTTATCCTATCCATGCCCCTCATAATTTTGTAAACCTTCAACTTCAGGAAGTGGAGTGGAGGGCATGCCCCTATCTGTGTCAATGGTGGTGAGGTAGAGGTGCTCGAATGCTTAAGTTCTGAGGAGTACGTATCACCAAAAATCTATTCTGCTCCATCCTCATTGATGCTGCAGTCAAGAAAACGCACCAATGCCTCGACTTGCTCAGGAAGCTAAGATAATTCAGCACATCCACAATGACTCTTTTATTGATGCACCATGGGAAGCATACTATCTAGATATGTCACAGTTTGATATGGCAATTGCTCTGCACAAGACTGCAGGAAGCTAAAGACCTGTGAATGCAAACAATCCATCACAAAAACCAGCCTTCCTTCTATTGATTCCATCTCACTTCCTGCTGCCTCAGGAAAACAGCAAAAATAATCAAGGGCTCCTCCCCCTTCCCATTATATTCTCTTTCATCCTCGTCCATCAGGTCAAAGATATAAAAGTTTGAAAACATGTACCAACAGATTCATGTAATCCCAGCTGTTATCACACTTCCGAACAGATTTGACCTTTCTCTGTAGTTGTAATACTATATTCTGCATTCTGTTTTATTACCCTGATGTACTTATGCAAGGCATGATTTGTCTGGTTAGCACGCAAACAATACTTTTCACTGTATCTCAGTACATGTGACAATAATAAATCAAATCAAAGGTGCCAGATGCTAGACTGGAAACTGAAGACTGCAGGAATGGAAGACAATCTTCTCCCTGTATCTGTGAAGGTCACTGGAGCGCTGAACATCTATGTGACTGGCTTCATCCATAAAGTAACAGGTGACCTGTGTGGGATCTTCCAATTGTACACCCACAACTGCATCAGGACAATCTGCGCAAGGTCACACTGGTTCATTTTGCTCCCTCAAGTGAAAGACAATGCTTCAGCCTGGGCAGTATAATTTGGTAACATAGTTGGATTCCCCAATTACAGGGTGATCACAATGCTGTGGTGTTCATCAACAAGAAGAGGCCCCATTAAATTGATGTTCAGCAGACTTTAATCACCATTTAATCACTTCCTGGAGGTGTGTACACCTGGTATGTTTGAAGATGCAGGAGTTTGGAAGGCTGGTAGCTGGGGGCAAGGGATGAACACTGCAACCACGACTCATGTCATCATTGTGCATGCCCTGGCTGGTGTGGAACCCAAGTTTAATTCTCCCAGTGCCTCAAGCAGGGCCGCATGGAACAGAGTACAGAGTACTTGAAGATGCAGTTCGCTAATTGGGTAGGACTAGGAGGCCTTCCAGTACAGTCTGAACAGAGTATACTAGATCACCTTGGTGTGATTTATTATTGTCACATGTACTGAGATACAGTGAAAAGCGGCACGGTGGCACAGTGGTTAGCACTGCTGCCTCACAGCGCCAGGGACCTGGGTTCAATTCCCGCCTCAGGTGACTGACTGTGTGGAGTTTGCACGTTCTCCCCGTGTCTGCGTGGGTTTCCTCCGGGTGCTCTGGTTTCCTCCCACAGTCCAAAGATGTGCGGGTCAGGTGAATTGGCCATGCTAAATTGCCCGTAGTGTTAGGTAAGGGGTATATGTAGGGGTATGGGTGGGTTGCGCTTCGGCGGGTCGGTGTGGACTTGTTGGGCCGAAAGGCCTGTTTCCACACTGTAAGTAATCTAATCTATTGTTTGCATGCTAACCAGACAAATCATGCCTTGCATAAGTACATCAGGGTAATAAAACGGAATGCAGAATATAGTATTACAACTACAGAGAAAGGTCAAATCTGTTCGGAAGTGTGATTTACACAATTGCAGCAGTTAATGAGGTGATATCCTGGATGCAGAAGAATTGGGAGAGTGGACCAATCATCCAAGGATATCAAGAATATTGGGTTAGAGAAGCCAATGTCGACAATGACAGAGCTCAGCTGCAACTGGCATTACATTGCCTCCTGCTTCAAACAGATGAGAATGGGGTGCAGCACATAATTGTTGACAATAAAGTAATCTTTGGTCATGATGCTGAAACCTAGTTTTCGATATGAGGATGAAGTTCAGCCTCTGTTGGCTTTGTTTGTGTTCCCTTTTGTTTTCAGTAAATAAAGGCTCACATTTGACTCCGAAAATGTGACATCTGACTTAGCCAAAAAATGTAAGATTCACCCCATTGTGTCCTTTTCTGGTTACCAAACTTTTAGAACGAAATAAAGGCATTGGAAAGAGAACATAAAAGATTCATGAGAATTGGACCAGTAATTAAGAATTTCAGTTATGCAAGCAGATTGGAGAATCTGGAGCAGATGATTGAGACCAGATTTGTTAGGTGTATTTCAACTTCTGAGAGATCTAGACAGAATAGATAACAAAAAATTCCACTGATAGAAGGATCAAGAATAAGACATTTAAGGAAACTGGTAAAAGTAGCAGTGGAAAAATGAGAAGAAATTTTCATGCAGTGAATGGTAAAGATCTGGAATGCACTTCCTGCATAAATGGTGGAAACAAATTCAACTGAGCAATTCAAGAAAAGGGATTGGAATTATTATCTGTAAATGAAGAATGTACAGCACCATAAGAAAAAGGTGGGAAAGTGGAATTAGGTTGCATTGCTCAGTCAGAGAGTCAGAATAGATGTGACAAGCCAACTTCTGTAATCATTCTGTGATTCTGTTGAGCTGACAATTAAATCTTTTACATTGCTCACTATTGAACCTAATATGGCCCATTCTCTTGTTGATTTGGACATACCACTTCAAAAATCTATCTTGGACACACAGAACAAATTCCGACATGAAAAATAAAGAATTGCAGATGCTGGAAATCTAAAATAGAAACATAAATTGCTGGCGAAACTCAACAGGTCTGTCAGCATCTGTGGAGAGAGAAATAAAGTCAATATTTCAAGTCCAGTGTCCCTTGTCCAGAAAAAGTGACAAAATGACCCTTCCACATAAACATACCAGAAAAAGCAGCAAACCTGAGGACAGTGAGCGGTTCAGAATTCAGCAAGACAGGACAAAAAGTAAATCAAAATAGAATGTAAGAGTAAACTTGTGAGAAACTAGAAATGCACTGTGAAAGATTCTATAGATATGTGAAAACGATTAGTGAAGACAAACCAAGGATCTAATGAGGATGGAATTGAAAAAAAATCAGTATTAGTAAAAAAAAAATGCTCGAGAAATTAAAGGTGTAAAGATGTAACCTCGAGGCCTGATAGTCTGCATCCAAGAATACAAAAGCTGGTCACCTTTAGAAATTCTGGAGAATTTGGAGCAGTCCCGCCTGATTAATGGGGGGGGGGAGGGAATTTAATCCCACTATTTAAAAAAAGGAAGGATACAAAAAGAAAGTCAAAGCATTAAAGACCCATTAGCCTAACATCAGTAGTGGAAGAAAAAGGCTGTTTTAAAAGATGCTATAGTAGTTGGACAGTGTTAATGGGATCTGATTCTGGATTAGTGGTGCTGGAAGAGCACAGCAGTTCAGGCAGCATCCGAGGAGCAGTAAAATTGACGTTTCGGGCAAAAGCCCGAATACAGGAATACAGGCAGAGACCCTGAAGGGTGGAGAGATAAGTGAGAGAAGGGTGTGGGTGGGGAGAAAGTAGCATAGAGTACAATAGGTGAGTGGGGGAGGGGATAAAGGTGATAGGTCAGGGTGGAGGGTGGAGTGGATAGGTGGAAAAGAAGGTAGGCAGATAGGACAAGTCATGGGGACAGTGCTGAGCTGGAAGTTTGGAACTGGGGTGAGGTGGGGGAAGAGGAAATGAGGAAACTGTTGAAGTCCACATTGATGCACTGGGGTTGAAGTGTTCCGAGGCAGAAGATGAGACGTTCTTCCTCCAGGCATCTGGTGGTGAGGGAGCAGCGGTGAAGGAGGCCCAGGACCTCCATGCCCTCGGCAGAGTGGGAGGGGGAGTTGAAATGTTGGGCCACAGGGCGGTGTGGTTGATTGGTGCAGATGTCCCAGAGACGTTCCCTAAAGCGCTCTGCTAGGAGGCTCCAGTCTCCCCAATGTAGAGGAGACCGCATCGGGAGCAATGGATACAATAAATGATATTGGTGGATGTGCAAGTAAAACTTTAATGAATGTGGAAGGCTCCTTTAGGGCCTTGGATGGATTAGATTAGACTTACAGTGTGGAAACAGGCCCTCCGGCCCAACAAGTCCACACCGACCCGCCGAAGCGCAACCCACCCATACCCCTACATTTACCCCTTACCTAACACTACGGGCAATTTTAGCTTGGCCAATTCACCTGACCCGCACATCTTTGGACTGTGGGAGGAAACCGGAGCACCCGGAGGAAACCCACGCAGACACGGGGAGAACGAGGGAGGTGAGGGAGGAGGTGTAGGTGCAGGTTTTGCAATTCCTGTGGTGGCAGGGGAAGGTGCCAGGATGGGAGGGTAGGTTGTAGGGGGGTGTGGACCTGACCAGGTAGTCACGGAGGGAACGGTCTTTGCAGAAGGTGGAAAGAGGTGGGGAGGGAAATACATCCCTGGTGGTGGGGTCTGATTGGAGGTGGCGGAAATATCGGCGGATGACTTGGTTTATGTGAAAGTTGGTAGGGTGGAAGATGAGCATTAGGGGCATTCTGTCCTTGTTACGGTTGGAGGGGTGGGGTCTGAGGGTGGAGGTGCGGGATGTGGACGAGATGCATTGGAGGGCATCTTTAACCACGTGGGAAGGGAAATTGCGGTCTCTAAAGAAGGAGGCCATCTGGTGTGTTCTGTAGTGGAACTGGTCCTCCTGGGAGCAGATATGGTGGAAGCGGAGGAATTGAGAATATGGGATGGCATTTTTGCAGGAGTTAGAGTGGGAAGAGGTGTAATCCAGGTAGCTGTGGGAGTCGATCGGTTTGTAAAAGATGCCGGTGTCAAGTTGGTCGTCATTAATAGAGATGGAGAGGTCCAGGAAGGGGAGGTAGGTGTCAGAAATGGTCCAAGTAAATTTAAGGTCAGGGTGGAATGTGTCAGTGAAGTTGATGAACTGCTCAACCTCCATGCGGGAGCACGAGGTGGCGCCAATGCAGTCATCAATGTAGTGGAGGAAGAGGTGGGGAGTGGTGCTGATGTAATTATGGAAGATCGACTGTTCTACGTAGCCAATGAAGAGACAGGCATAGCTGAGGTACCCCTTTGGTCTGATGGAAGTGGGAGGATTTGAAGGAGAAATTGTTAAGGGTGAGGACCAGTTCGGCCAAACGAATGAGAGTGTTGGTGGAAGGGTACTGTTGGGTACGTTGGGAGAGAAAGAAATGGAAGGCTTGGAGGGCCTGGTCATGGTGGATGGAGGTGTAATGGGATTGGATATCCATGGTGAAGATGGGGCGTTGAGGGCCGGGGAAACAGAAGTCTTGGAGGAGGTGGAGGGCGTGGGTGGTGTCTCGAATGTATGTGGGGAGTTCCTGGACTAGGTGGGATAAGACAGTGTCGAGGTAGGTAGAAATGAGTTCAGTGGGGCAGGTGCATGCTGAGACAATGGGTCGGCCAGGGTGGTCAGGCTTGTGAATCTTGAGAAAGAGGTAGAATCGGGCAGTGTGGGGTTCCTGGACTATGAGGTTGGAAGCTGTGGGTGGGAGATCTCCTGAGGTGAGGTGGTTCTGTATGGTCTGGGAGATAATGGTTTGGTGATGGGGGGTTGGGGTCATGGTCGAGGGGCGGTAGGAAGAGGTGTCATCAAGTTGGCGTTTGGCTTCAGTGGTGTAGAGGTCAGTGCGCCAGACTACCACTGCGCCCCCTTTATCAACTGGCTTGATGGTGAGGTTGGGATTGAAGCAGAAGAATTGGAGAGCTACGCATTGTGAGGGTGAAAGGTTGGAGTGGGGGAGGGTTTATGTCCCGGCGGCAGTTGGAGATGAAGAGGTCGAGGGCAGGTAATAGGTCAGCATGGGGTGTCCAGGTGGATGCAATGTGTTAGAGGTGGGCGAAGGGGTCCTCAGAAGGTGGGCGGGAGTCCTGATTGTGAAAGTAAGCTTGGAGGCGGAGGCAGCGGAAGAAGTGTTCGACGTCACAGTGTGTATTAAATTCATTGATGCGTGGACGGAGAGGAATGAAGGTGAGTCCTTTGCTGAGGACTGATCGTTCGTCCTCAGTGAGGGGGAGGTCCGGAGGGATGGTGAAATCTCGGCAGGGCTGGGAACTGGGACCCGGTGTGGGTGTGGAGCTGGGAGTGGGGGCGGAGCCTGTAACTGGAATGGGTGTGGTGGTGGGGGGAATGGGGGAGGAGTCATGAGCAGGTGTGGTGTTCCCCTCAGGATTCTGGGGGGGCGGGGATGGTGACAGTGGCATCTGTGGGGGCATGTCAGCAGAATGCAGGTGAGTGGCATTAATGGGATCTGACATGGGTTTAGGAAAAGGAAATCATGCTGAACTAGAGTTTGTTCAAGAGTCAGCTGTTGGAATGACAAGAGATATTGAGGCTTTGGCCAGTCAAAAGAAGGAGGCATGGCTCAAGTACAGGCAGCTAGGATCAAGGGAATCCCCTGGAGGGATACAGGAGTTTGCTGAAGAAGGAAATCAGGAGGATGAAAAGGGAGAATGAGATAATCTAGGCTGAGAAGATGAGGATGAAGCCAAAAAGTTTTTTAAGTATATTAAAGAATAACTAGAGAGAGAAAGCGAGAGAGAGAGAGTAGGATCCCTCAAGGACCAAAGTGGACATGTCTGTGTGAAACCACAGGAGATGGTCGAGGTCCTCAGTGAATATTTCTCCTCTGTATTTACCGTACAGAAAGATATGAAGACATGAAAACTTGAAGAAGTTAGAGATGATATCCTGGGGATAGTGTATATCACAGTCGAGGAGGTGTTGGACATATTATAATGTATAATGTATAATGTATGTATTATAATCTCCTGGCTCTGACCATATATAGGAACACTGCAAGAGGCTAGATAAGAAATTGTGGGGGCCCTGGCTGATTTTTTTTGGATCATTGTTAACCATGAGTGAGGTCCTGGAAGACGGGAGGGGAGCGAATGTTGTGCCTTTCTTCAAGAAGGACTGCAAAGAAAAACCTGGAAACTATAAACCAGTAAACCTAACATCTGTGGTAGGTACGTGACTTGAGAAGATTCTGAGGGAGAAGATAAACTCTGCCTTTGGAAAGACAGAGTTTAATTAGGAATAGTCAGTATGGATTTGTGCATGGGAGATCATGCCTAACAAACTTGTTAGTGTTCTTTGATAAGGTGACCAGGAAGGTTAACAGGACAGACCAGTAGAAGAGGTTTATATGGATTTCAGTTAGGCCTTTGATAAAGTTCCACATGGTAGGCTGCTCTGGAAGGTGAAATCACATGGAATCCATGGGGAGCTGGCAAATTGGACATACAATTGGCTTGGTGATAGGAAGCAGAGGGTAATAGTGGAAGGATGCTTGTCAGACTGGAAGCCTCTGACTAGCGGAATGTCTCAGAGGTCAGTGCTGAGCCCATTACTATTTGTTATTTATATCAATGATTAGGATGAGAATGTACAAAGCATGATTAGTACGTTTGCAAATGACACCAAAATACATAGTATTGTGGGCAGTGAGGACGGTCATCAGGAATTTCAGCAGGACCTTGATCAGCTGGGGAAGTGAGCTGTAAAATGGCAAATGGAGTTTAATATAGATAAGTGTGAGGTCTTGCATTTTGGAAAGTCAAATCAAGGTAGGAGTTTCATGGTGAATGGTAGGACCTCAAGGAGTGTGGTGGAGGACCTTGGAGTTCAGATGCACAGTTCTCTGAAACTGGAGTCACAGATAGACAGGGCAGTGAAGAAAGCTTTAGGTGCACTGGCCTTCATCAGGCATGGCATTGAGAATAGAAGTTAAGAGGTTACGTTGCAGTTGTACAGGATGTTGGTGAGTCTGCACATGGTGCATTCTAACCTGCAATCTTCTTCCTGACCTCTCCGCCCCCACCCCCACTCTGGCCTATCACCCTCACCTTAACCTCCTTCCACCTATCGCATTTCTAACGCCCTTCCCCCAAGACCCTCCTCCCTACCTTTTATCTTAGTCTGCTTGGCAAACTCTCCTCATTCCTGAAGAAGGGCTCATGCCCGAAATGTCGATTCTCCTGTTCCTTCGATGCTGCCTGACCTGCTGCGATTTTCCAGCAACACATTTTCAGACCTGGTGCTTTGTGTTCAGTTTTGGTCACCTTGCTATTGGGAGGATGTTATTAAACTGGAAAGAATGCAGAAGAAATTTACATGGATGTTGCCAGGACACAATGGCCTGAGTTATAGGGAGAAGTTGGACAAGCCAGGACTTTATTCTTTACAGCATAGGAGACTGAAGGGGGAGTCTTATAGAGGTGTGTAGGATGATGAGAGGCATGGATAGGGTGAATGCACTCGGTCTTTCCCCGAGCGTTGAGGATTAGATGGCATTAGTTTAGGGTTAGTGCAGAAATAATAAAAGGGAACCTGAGTGGCTACATTTTTTTCCACAAAGGGTGGTCCGCATTTGAAAAAGCTACCAGTGGAATACATGGATAGGAAGAGTTTAGAAGGAAATGGGCCAGTTTGGGCCAAAGGATCTGTCTCTGTGCTGTATAATCTATGACTCTAGGACATATAAGGGAGAACCAGCGAAAGTGTTGTAGTTGGATTTCAAAAAGGCTTTTGATAAAATCCCACATAAAACTCCAGTGTGCAAAATTAGAATAAAATAGATCATATACTTGCATGGATTGAGAATTGGTTGATGGATCAGAAAGAGAGATTGAGAGTAAATGTGTTCCTTCTTGGGTGACATGCAGTAACTAGTGGTGCACCATTGGGATCAGAGCTTGGGCCCCAGCTATTCATGAACTATATTAATAACTTGGATAAGGGAACCAAATGAAATATTTCCAAGTTTGCTGATAACACAAAATTAGATGGGACTGTGAGCTGTGAATAAGATGCAAGGATGCTTGAGAGTGATAAATAGGCAATTCAGTTTTGGGCAAACATATAACAGATGTAGCAAAACATGGCTAATTTTGAAGTTATACACTTTGGTTGAAACACAGTAGGGATAGTATTATCTACATGATATATTGGGAAATGTATTCAAAAGAAGAACTACAGATGTTGAAAATCAGGAACAAATACACAAATTGCTATTAAAACTCAAGTAGGTCTGACAGCATATGTAGACAGGAAGCAGAGTTGACATCTTGGGTCCAATCACCCATCTTCAGAACTGAATGAGACCATTAGTGAGTGCTAATGGATAGTTTGTGGTTGTACCCCCTGTGATGACAAGGCCTGGGTGTGTCACAGTTGGGGTAAGAACAAGGGAGAAAATTGTTGAACTTGATATTGCATCCAGAAGGCTGCAGGAATCCCAAGCAGAAAATAAGGTGCTGTTCTTCCAACTTGCGATGAGGTTCCTTGGAGCACTATAGCAAGCACAAGACAGAGCTGTTGACCAGGAAACACTGTGATGTGTTGAAATGGCAAGCAGTTGGAAGCTCAGTCATTTCTGTGGACAGAATGTAGGTGCTCTACAAAGCTGTCACCTGGCATGCGCTTCGTCTCTCCAGTGTCAAGAAGACAACATTGTAGGCAACAAATACAATAGACAAGGTTGAGTGAAGTGCAGGTAAGTCGCTGTTTCACCTGAAGCCTGGAGCTTTGGAAAGTAATGGAGGAGGAAGTAAATGAGCAGGGAAATACAGATACACAAATCAATCTGGATGTCCCTGTACACTAGTAATATGCAGGTGCACCAAACAAAAATACAAAGGCAAATGGCATGTTGCCCTTCATTGTAAAAAGATTCAGATGTAGGAATATCTTACTGCAGTTATGCAGAACACTGGTAAGACCATATCTGGAAAAGTTCTAGCTTCCCTATCTACCAGAGGATATACTTGGCAAAGAGGGAGTGTAGAAAAGGTTCACTATGCTGAAACCACAGCAGGACTGTTCTATGAGGAGAGTTAGTTCGAATGGACCTGAAGTTTAGAAGAACGCAATCTGATTGAAAGCTATAAAATTACAGGAGGAAGTCAGCACTGCAGACGGTGGAGACCAGAGTCGAGAGTGTGGTGCTGGAAAAGCATAACAGGTCAGACAGGATCCGAGGAGCAGGAGAATTGATGTTTTGGGCATGACAGAATGGCTAGGTAGTCTAGCTGTACGGAGGATATGTCCACTAGTTAGGCAATCCAGAATCACTTTCAGGATGTGCAGTAAACCATTTAGAACTGAGAAAAGGAAACATTTCTTCACTCTCCAGAGGTGGTCAATCTGTAGAACTTGCTACGATGGGAGGCTTTCAAGGCCAGGTCAGCGAGTATATTCAATCAAGCAACTAATAAATTTTGAGATATTAAGGGTTATGGAGAGAAAGCTAGAATATGGCATTGATCAGTCATAACCATATTGAATGGCAGAGCAGGCTGTGTATGACCTACTTCTGCTCCTAGTTTCAATGCTTCGGTTTTAAGTCAGGCATGTAATGGAATAATACTACTTGGCTGGATGATTGCAACTCAACAATGCTCAAGAAGTAAGACACATCCAGAACAATTAGCCCACTTGACTGCCTCAGTAGCAAACATTCACTCACTCCACCGCCAATGCTTAAAAAGAGTAGTGCACACCACCTATAAAATGCACTGCAGAAATCCACTATGGCTCCTTAGACAGCACTTTCTGAATACATAACCATTATCATTTGGAAATACAAGTGTAGCAGATACTTGGGAAACATTCTCTTCTGCAAGTTTCTCTTGAAGCCCCTCACTGTCTTGAATTGGAAATGTATTACCATTCCTTTAGTGTTGCTGGATACTTGGCCCCTAACAGTATTATGGAAGTACCTACATCGAAAAGACTGTAATTTAAGAAGACAGACTACTATCATCTTCTGAAAGGTGACTAGGGACAGGCAGTAAATGCGAACAACACCCTCATCTAAGAAAGAAAAAGTCTTCTTGGTCTCCTGGAATTGTGCTTGTTCACCTGCTGGACTATTGGGAGGTTGGGTGGGAGGGGTCAAATTTTTCCAAACTTTTTCTCAGTATTTTTTAATTTGTCCTGTTTCTTGCAGGCTATTATTTGGCTGTAATGAAGATAGCAGCATGCTCAAATTATATGACACAAACTTGATGAATGAGTTAATATTTTCCTGTTTATTCTCATATTGGGTTACAAAGAAACTGTTAGAGTCTGACTTGCCTCTGGAGTAAACTACAATGAGATTTGAGCTGGAGGGATTTGATCAGACCTTCAATCTGGATTTACAGTGTCTAAATTAGTAGTGGAAATTTGCCCTAAGTTATTAAGCTATCAATCCTAAATTGTGTTGCCATACCTTACAAGAGCTGGTTAAAGCTGTATCCGACTGACTTCTTCTCTCTTTCTTTAGTTCACCGCCTTCTGTCCCATAATTTGCTGTAAGTAATTTGCTCTTCATCACATCTTCTTGGGACTTGGAGATTTCTAGAGAGACTCAAACATTAAAAATTAATATCGAAAACATTCTCTTCTTTCAACTGAAACTACTAATCTCTCAAATACACACTATATTAAATACATTCACAGGATCCTAGGCCAGCATTTATTAATCAAAGGGCAGTTGAAAAGCTAGGTGCAACTGCCATTTGAGTTTTACTTGTTGTCAACTGGCTGTAGTATTTTCAACATCCAGGCCTCTGTTTACCATTTAATTACATAAACAAACAGGAGTGAGGATAAGAATGTTGCTGCAGGGAGGCTGTGACAACAGTTCACACCATAGGATGTCAGAAATAAAATAGGGAGTTGTTACACAATCAGTGTTAGTCAGGGGCAGGAAAAACATGCTTACAACAGGAAAGGTCCAATGATTGCTCGTACTCGAGAGAATTCCTATGTCTTTATAATCTGTCAAAGAGTCCTTCTAGTTATGAAAAATTTGCTTATCTTTGCCTTTCCTGCAGAATGTTAAGTTTCACTGATAATTTTTGTGTTGTGTGAACTTTCCCCAATTTAATTTAAAGGGGTGGCACAGTACCAGTGATGTCTTTGTGTTGCGACATTCAAATGCTAGTTGGGCGCCGCTTTCCTCTGTCAAGCGATCTTCTACACTCCAAAATCTGGATTGAAACAGACATAAGTGCATAGGAAAAGTGTGGCAAATCCTCGATTGGTGTTCAAGACACTGGCTTGTGCTGGGAGACCTGGTTAAATCCATGCCTGGAAATCCCAAGTTATTTTGGAGTTGGAGATGCTGAGTTTGGTTCAGAATTTTTTAGAATTATGTTCTAGTGGATTGCATGGTGGAAAATTCCTTTAAGATTACAATCTTAAAATGTGACAGGTCACAGATCTTTCTGGTTATTATTATTTGTGTGACCATTAGAGCATTTTTTAAAAAAATCAATTTTCTTAAAAATTGTTTTTTCAACTGAATTTTCTATATACAAGTTCAACTGGAGACCGGATTTTCACTGTTGCAGTAGGTAGCTTGAGATGGAACTTTTCCAGCTCAGCAGAGATGTCCTTGGATGGCAAGATCTTCTCTCCAGTGGTAGTTGCAGATACAGTGAGCCAACTATTCCCAGAAATAGATCAGAGATGGCCATAAGGGTGCATGAGTACTAAGGTGAGCTGGCTAAATGGTATTAATCTTCTGAGACTTTTTCCCAATTGCTCGGTTGCATTTTAGGCCCCCCTAATTCTTTTATACTTTGATGTTCTGGTATGACTAGATTCCAACTTATACTGCCCCAAACAACTCGCAATAGCCCACTGTAGCCTTCAGTTCAACTCATGACTCTTTCATATCCATTCACCTAGTATACACTATGTTTGGTGAACCCCACATTAAAAATGGCATGTGTGAAACTGCTATGTTAAAAACCATCTAATCATAGTTGTTTGTTAAAATGTGACATTTCTGCAACCTACAAAAGTGTCAATCAAACAGACGAATCAAGTTCAACAGTGTAAGCTTGAAGCACTTCACAACTCAACTTTGTGAAATAAACATTGAGACATTGACAAAAGAGATCACAAACTATTTATTATAATCAAATAAAGGTGTTACTCAAGCCAAGTCAGCAGGTTTCTCTCCATCTGTGTAAACAAACCTCATATTCATATAATCCTTTTACAAGTCTGGGCGCTGAGTCTACACTAGGAATAGGGGCAGAAATGCTAGAATTGGGTCTTACTGAGCACAAACAGCTGAGCCTAGGCTTGGACTGCAGCATTACAGCACACCCACTAATATACACCAAATTGTTTGATCAGTTTTCTAATTGCAGTGTTAGACAAAGAATCAAAACATGCTTGCTCTAAAAATATGTGCAATTTGATGGTCTCAATGCATATCATGAAATGGCATTTCACCTTCCCAGGATTCTCTACATATTTCAAACTTGTCCCTCCAGTCTACAGCCTGAACATTAAGCCAGGAATAGTGTAAGGACCATATGGTTTGTTACCCGTGCCACGTGATAGAGAGTCGAGAAATAGGGAAAGAGAACAGTTAAATGCGTGGCTACAGGGATGGTGCAGGAGGGAGGGATTCCGGTTTCTGGACAACTGGGGTTCTTTCTGGGGAAGATGGGACCTCTATAAACAGGATGGTCTACACCTGAACCTGAGGGGCACCAGTATCCTTGGGGGGAGGTTTGCTAGTGCCCTTTGGGAGGGTTTAAACTAACTCTGCAGGGACATGGAAACCTGGACTGTGGCTTTA
Source organism: Hemiscyllium ocellatum (assembly GCF_020745735.1). Lineage (NCBI taxonomy): Eukaryota > Metazoa > Chordata > Chondrichthyes > Orectolobiformes > Hemiscylliidae > Hemiscyllium > Hemiscyllium ocellatum. Next base: position 73,014,412 of record NC_083410.1, read on the forward strand.
GGGTACAGGACCTGGAGTGTAGGGAGGTTAGGAACATGGCATCGATCTCGAAGGAGGGTGCCTGTAAACAGGAAGGTGGATTGAATTGTGTATACATCAATGCCAGAAGTATAAGAAATAAGGTAGGTGAACTTGCAGCGTGGGTTGATACCTGGGACTTCGATGTTGTGGCCATTACAGAGATGTGAGTAGAACAGGGACAGGAATGGATGTTGCAGGTTCCAGGGTTTAAATGTTTTAGTAGGGTCAGAGATGGGGGTAAAAGAGGGGGAGGTGTGGCATTGCTTGTCAAGGATAGTATTACAGCAGTGGAAAGGACGATGGAGGAAGACTTGCCATCTGAGGTAGTTTGGGCTGAGGTTAGAAATAGGAAAGGTGAGGTCACACTGTTAGGAGTTTTCTAAGGCCTCCAAATAGTCCGAGAGAAGTAGAGGAAAGTATTGCGAGGATGATTCAGGAGAAGAGTGAAAGTAGCAGGGTGGTTGTTATGGGGGACTTTAACTTCCCAAATATTGACTGGGAAAGCTATAGCTCGAGTTCGTTAGATGGGTCGGTGTTTGTCCAATGTGTGCAGGAGGGTTTCCTGACACAATATATAGACAGGCCAACAAGAGGTGAGGCTATACTGGAGTTGGTTCTAGGTAATGAACCAGGCCAGGTGTTAGACTTGGAGGTAGGTGAGCACTTCGGGGACAGTGACCACAACTCGGTTACTTTCACTCTAGTATTGGAGAGGGATAAGTGTGCACTGCAGGGCAAGAGTTATAGCTGGGGGCAGGGAAATTATGATGCAGTGAGGCATGACTTAGGATGCGTGGATTGGAAAAATAGGTTTCAAAGGAAGAACACAAATGATATGTGGAGATTGTTCAAGGAACATCTAATGGGTGTCCTTGATAAGTATGTACCAGTCAGGCAGGGAGGAAAGGGTCTTGTGAGGGAGCCGTGGTTTAATAAGGAATTGGAATCCCTTGTGAAAGGGAAGAGGGCGGCCTATGTAAAGATGAGGCGTGAAGGTTCAGTTGGGGCGATTGAGAGTTATAAGGTAGCCAGGAAGGATCTAAAGAGAGAGCTAAGAGCAGCGAGAAGGGGACATGAAAAGTCCTTAGTTGGTAGGATTAGGGAAAACCCAAAGACTTTCTATAGGTATGGCAGGAATAAAAGGATGACTAGGGTAGTATCGGTCCAGTCAAGGATAGTAGTGGGAAGTTGTGCGTGGAGGCGGAGGAGATTGGAGAGACACTAAATCAATACTTTTCGTCAGTATTCACTCAGGAACAGGACACTGTTGCTGATGTGAATATTGAGTCACAAGTGATTAGAATGGATGGCCTTGAGGTATGTAGGGAAGAGGTCTGGGGAATACTGGAAAGGATGAAAATAGATAAGTCCCCTGGGCCTGATGGCATTAATCCTAGGATCCTCTGGGAAGCTAGGGAGGAGATAGCGGAGCCATTGGCATTGATTTTTATGTCGTCGTTGTCTATGGGAATAGTGCCAGAAGACTGGAGGATAGCGAATGTGGTCCCCTTGTTCAAGAAGGGGAGTAGGGATAGCCCTAGTAACTATAGGCCATTGAGTCTCACTTCTGTTGTGGACAAAGTCTTAGAGAGAATTGTAAGGGATAGGATTTATGAACATCTGGATAGAATAATGTGATCAAGGATAGTCAGCATGGTTTTGTGAAGGGCAGGTCGTGCCTCACAAACCTTATTGAATTCTTTGAGAAGGTGACCAAGGAAGTGGATGAGGGTAAAGCGGTAGATGTGGTGTATATGGATTTTAGCAAGGCGTTCGATAAGGTACCCCATGGCAGGCTAATGCAAAAACTACGGAGGTATGTCATTGAGGGTGCATTAGAGGTTTGGATTAGGAATTGGCTGGCTGGAAGGAGACAGAGGGTAGTAGTTGATGGTATAGGTTCATCTTGGAGTGCAGTTACTAGCGGTGTTCCACAAGGATCTGTTTTGGGACCATTGCTGTTTGTAATTTTTATAAGTGACCTAGAGGAGGGGCTTGAAGGCTGGGTGAGCAAGTTTGCGGATGACACGAAAGTCGGTGGAGTTGTGGATAGCGAAGAAGGTTGTGGCAGGTTACAGCGGGATATAGATAAGTTGCAGAGCTGGGCAGAAAGGTGGCAAATGGAGTTCAATGTAGCTAAGTGTGAACTCATTCACTTTGGTAGTAGTAACAAGAAGATGGATTACTGGGCTAATGATAGGCTACTTGGTAGTGTGGATGAGCAGAGGGATCTTGGTGTCCATGTACACAGATCTCTGAAAGTTGCCACCCAGGTAAATAGTGCTGTGAAGAAGGCATATGGTGTACTGGGCTTTATTGGTAGAGGAATTGAGTTCTGGAGTCCTGAGGTCATGTTGCAGTTGTATAAGACTCTGATGCGGCCTCATCTGGAGTATTGTGTGCAGTTTTGGTCGCCATACTAAAGGAAGGATGTGGAGGCATTGGAACGAGTGCAGAGGAGGTTTACCAGGATGTTGCCTGGCATGGTAGGAAGATCGTATGAGGAAAGGCTGAGGCACTTGGGGTTGTTCTCATTGGAGAAAAGAAGGTTTAGGGGAGATTTGATAGAGGTGTACAAGATGATTAGGGGTTTAGATAGGGTTGACAGTGCGAACCTTTTTCCGCTAATGGAGTCAGTTATTAAGGGACACAGCTTTAAATTAAGGGGTGATAGGTATAGGACAGATGTTAGGGGTAGATTCTTTACTCAGCGGGTTGTGTGTTCATGGAATGCCCTGCCAGTATCAGTGGTGGACTCTCCCTCTTTATGGTCATTTAAGCGGGCATTGGATAAGCATATGGAGGTTATTGGGCTAGTGTAGGTTAGGTAGGCTTTGGTCGGCGCAACATCGAGGGCCGAAGGGCCTGTACTGCGCTGTATTTTTCTATGTTCTATGTTCTATATAATTTCAAGGGTCTCTGAACCCATCAAGATGCTGGAATGGATCTGGTATCAAATTTATGTAAAATGAATGATAGCAGCAATGAGAAGCAAGTGAGGAAAATTCTGGGAGAAGTCAACTTGCTCATGAAGATGGGGATCATGAAGGACCTGGTGTCAAAGAAAAGTCAAAAAGAGTCATAGAGATAATGCTTCATGTCCAATATGACTCAGAATATGATATCAGATTCAAAATGTTAACTCTGGTTCTCACTCTATTGATGCTGCTGGAGGTGCTGGGTTTCTCGAACAACTTTTGTTTTTGTTTCAGATTTCAAATATCAACAGTATTTTGTTTTTACTAAAGAATTATTGTTTCATTGAGTGACCAACAATTCTAGTCAATGAGCTCAAAAAAATTGCTGAAAGGAGCGAAACATTTAACCACTTCTAAGAAAGGAGTGTGAATAAACTAGAGATGTAACTTAATTTGCTTACGTTTGATGTGGCCAGTGAGCGACCAAAACAAATTCTCCATTGATCTGGTGAATCCTTTTGAGTGCTTATCTTCCTAAGAGTCATCAAATCAGCTTTGATTAGTTGTGCAGTGCTGACAAAATTCATTCAATTTAGCTCTTAACAGAACAATAACACCTTGGTTATGCAGTTCAATCACATGTCTTAGACAGGCCGATGCACCAACAAGTAAGATAATGAATGTCACCACGAAACACAGTATCATCCAACTGGAGTTACACAGACAGTGCATCCACTGAAATAGGCTTTGATAGATCATGACAGAGATTCAATGGATTGTTGCAATGTACAAGTATTAAATTGCCAAAACAAAAGTACAGGAAAGCCTTCCTTATTCAATCTGTAAACAACAAGCATTAGCAAATAAGCATGATGAACTATTTTCTCTAGCAATTTGAAGTTGCAGCTGGGGTGCTTATGGTTGTGCTCAGAAAAGAATTGGTTGAAGCACTATGCTAAGTTGCTGGAGACGTTTTAATGCTTTTACTGATTACAAAAAAGCTGACTTTGCATTTGTGCAGTGATGGTTGTTGTAATGCTACTTCCTCATGCAATATGTAAAAACAATGACTGCCGATGCTGGAAACCAGAGTTTAGATTAGAGTGGTGCTGGAAAAGCACAGCAGTTCAGGCAGCATCCGAGGAGCAGTCAAATCGATGTTTCGGGCAAAAGCTCTTCATTAGGAATACCATATTTGCCCTAAACGTCGATTTTACTGCTCCTCGGATGCTGCCCCTGAACTGCTGTGCTTTTCCAGCACCACTCTAATGTAACCTCATGCAATATGCTCAAGCAGAGGAGAAGAAAGCAGAAAGGCGGAACTCTGAGGGATGAGTGAAACAGTTTCATGGACAATGCAATGTGAAGACACCTCACACCAATTGGAAGCGATGTCAGAACTACAAGGGCTACCACTGTATTAAGGTTAGAGCTAGGTGGTTTGAGGGCACATCAAAAGTTTAAATACTCACTAGTCTGGAAAATATCATGATGTGTTCACCCTTTGTTCACTGTCTTGACACCTTCAAGACATACACCGGATGGCTGCTCAGAAATAAGAGATAATGCATCTACATGGTTTTTAACCACCATCTGCAATCTCACCACACAGGTCAGAGGATCCTCAATGAGATCCACTATATGGCATTAAACACTTTAAAAGACTTGTAGATTTTGTTGCTGAAATCACATGGGGTGGAGGGAGGAATCTGTATAGCAAGTATCCGTGTTCAAAGTAATATGCTATTTCATCCACAACAACTCATTTTAGATTAGATTACTTACAGTGTGGAAACATGTCCTTCGGCCCAACAAGTCCACACCCACCCGCCGAAGTACAACCCACCCAGACTCATTCCCCTACATTTACTCCTTCACCTAACACTACGGGCAATTTAGCATGGCCAATTCACCTAACCTGCACATTTTTGGACTGTGGAAGGAAACCAGAGTACCCGGAGGAAACCCACACAGACACGGGAGAATGTGCAAACTCCACACAGTTGGTCACCTGAGGCAGGAATTGAACCCAGGTCTCTGGCGATGTGAAGCAGCAGTGCTAACCACTGTGCCACCATGCTGCCCAGGGTCTAGCCACTAACAATGGAAACCATGCTGTGAGAAGGAAGGTAAGAGGAGAACGATGATGAAGAGGTGCAGCAGGAAAGGAAGAGACCACATACACCAGCTGCAATTGGATGGATTGAGACAAACTGCATTGTGAGCTCAATTTCAGTTGAGAGGAATTTCCCTCCAAAACATGAATATTCTACCTTGTTATAATACATCCATTTCATAACCCCATAACAAAGTTCCCTTAGCCTACCTCAATCAATAAAGGTCAAAAGCAAGTGCCTTCACTACATAGCTTTAGTCAGCAACACTTTGATTGTACAAAAGAAAAAAAAAACTAATCCTTGTCCATTCCTTTACTGTTCATCTTATGAGGAGAAAGTGAGGAAAGCGGATGCTGGAGATCAGAGTTGAGAGTGTGGGAAAAGCAGAGGGCTGATGAAGGGCTTATGCCTGAAACATCGATTTTCCTGCTCCTCGGATACTGCCTGACCTGCTGTGCTTTTCCAGCACCACACTCTCGACAGTGCTCAGCTTATGAGCCTGACCAAGTACTCTTACAAATTTCTCCCAAGTATGCATAGCTGGTGTTTGTCTTTCCTTGATAAACCCCGATGCACCATCTGCCTGTGAACTGCCCTAATGCATGTTCTAGCCACTTCTAGGACAGCCCATCCCTACACCTCCCTGGAACGATGATATGGCTTTGGAGGATACTGTTGGTTACCTCTGGGCCCTCAGGACCCAGGCTTACACAGCAACTGTAGCACTGTCTGGGCTGCCTGTGCAAGTGCACTGACAGAAAAGCAAACATCAGAACAGTCAGAGTCATGCTGCTATGCTAATCTTATAGGGTGACATCTCATGCCCCTTCCGGCTCTCGGTCTGCCCCATACCCTTCTGGCTCTCAGTGTGCCCCATGCCCCTCCTGGCTCGCAGTTTGCCCCCTGCCCTTCCGGCTCTCGGTCTGTCCCATACCCCTTCTGGCTCTCGGTCTGCCCTGACACACCTTCTGGCCACCACAAGGGCCATTTTCCCACCCCACCACCTCCCAGCACAATAGCAATTAGAACGGCCTACCCAACTTACCTGACCACCCCTCTGCGCCTTTCGGCCACCTCTAGGACAGCTCGCCCCAGTACCTTCCTGGGGTGACAGCGCTGAGGACAGCCTACCCGCCTTCCGGTTCTTGGTCCACCCCTACATACCATCAGCTCTTGCCCATCCCGATGCACTATCTGCCTGTGGACTGCCCTAATGCATGTTCTAGCTACCTCTAGGACAGCCCGTCCCTACACCTCCCTGGAACGATGGTGCTCAGGGCTCATGGCTTTACGGCCCTCAGCCTGCCCCTACAAACTTTGTTGCTCTTGATCCACCATGACAAACTTTCCAGACACCTCTAGGACAGCCTGTCCTGTTCCCTCCTTTGGGATGACAGTGCCTACCCACCTCCTGGTTCATGTGATAGCCTGCCCACCCTCCAGCTCTTGGGGTAACAACTTTCGGGATGACCTATGAGCCTCCCAGCTCACAGTAGTGTCTGCCAGACCCAGGGACACAAAAGACATTGCAGGTGTTAAAACCAACAAGCAAAAAGTAGTCAATTGCTAAAAACATAATCCACTCCAGTACACAGAGTCCATTACCAGAAACAGAGTCCCCAGCCAAAGGCAGAGTCCTCTCCAGTATACAGAGTCCACTCTTGAATGTAGCAAATGCTCACCTCACAGCTCACACAGGTGTTCAGGCTCTACAGAGACCTGGCCCACCCACAAAGGCCAGGCCCACTCACAGAGGAACAGTTCATCTGGAAAGGTACAGTTGACTCACAGGGGCTCAGTCCAAACACCAAAAAGTGAAAACACATGCAAAAAAGAAAGTGTAGATGCTAGAAAAAAAACAGGCTGCAAGGGCTAAGGCCTGTCACAAAATCAGCATAGTCCTTTTCTCAAAATACAACACAAAGAAAAGATTAACACACAGGCTGCAAACAGCCAATTCTCTTGTGAAAACTCAAATACATCTGTGACACACTGGCTGTGTAGATCATCCAGTTCAGGAATGAGGTCCCCCAAAAACAAAAACTGACAGCAGTATGTACTGGTTATAGCCAGCCAGCTCAGAGTCAGTCCTCAATGGAGGAGATTCTAATCTCCCGGTCATATTTTCTTTTTTTTTAGGGGAAGATAGAATAATAAATCATGTAAACACAACCTCCAAAAAATCAGTGGGCCCTAACTGAAATGGAAGTACACTCAAAGATCAAGAGAAGAACGACAAAGACAGATTACAAAATAGAGTGAAGATGTGGTTATATGGAATCTAAACAAGTTTTGTTTAATAGCTAGATAAAGTGGGAAAGTGATTGAATTTCACCCTAATTAATGGGATTCAAATAGATGTTATGTCACTAAGAGTTAATTAGTACTGGAGAGTGCTTATGCTGCTTGTAAAGATTTATTTAAAAATGGAACTTCAGTTTAAAATTCACCATGTAAATAGCAGAGGTTATAAACTGCAGTTCCAAGTCAGAGGAACTGTTGTTTTATCTCTCAGGCTGAAGTGAGAGAAGGGTTGTTCTCAATTTGTCAGTTGTGTTAAAGTAACTTTATATTAGAGTTGATTTTAAAGACTTTACAATTATTGATAGAAATTAAGATCCTTTCTAATCTGCCATATTAAAGTTTGTAAAGAATTTAGAAAAGTTCTTAATGAAAAGCAACTATATAGGTTACTTGGTAAATAATGAGATGCAGCTGGCTAATGTTTGGAAAAGAAAAAAATAGTCAGATGATTCAATTCAGTTAGATTAGATTCCCTACAGTGTGGAAACAGGCCCTTCAGTCCAACAAATCCACACTCCGAAGAGCAACCCACCCAGACCCATTCTCCTAAATTCACTCCTGACTAATGCACCTAACACTATGGGCAATTTAGCATGGCCAATTCACCTGATCTGCACATCTTTGGACTGTGGGAGGAAACCGGAGCACCCGGAGGATACCCATGAAGACATGGGGAGAATGTGCAAACTTCACATAGACAGTTACCCGAGAGGGGAATTGAACCCAGGTCTCTGGCGCTGTGAGGCAGCAGTGCTAACCACTGAGCCACTGTGCCACCCTGTGAGCCACCGTGCTGCCCAGTTGAGCCACAATGCATTGTAAGATTCCAAACAGAGCTGATGGAGATATATGGTAAACATCAAGAGACTAAAGACAGACCTAAGGCTGTCCTTGATTTGGGGGGGGGGGGGGGGGGGGGGGGGGGGCGGCGGGGGGTGGTGGAGATGAGGTGTGGATGACTTCAATGTTGCATGTACTTATTAATGGGAAAGTTATAAAAAATCTTGTATTTCACTACAGAACTCAAAGCAGTCATTGTCCCTGATCTGAGCTGTAATTAAGAGGGCAACTGGGGTCCACGCGAAAGCCAGATATGGAGTGGTCTCTGGCCTCTCCCACATATGTGGTAATAGACTTCTGAATAAAGATTGCTTATGCTAAGGAACACTCCTCCTTGGTATTTCTCCCTCAGACTCTGCAGCCTTCTGTGGTCAAGAATTCCGACAGATTTGTGAGAAGAAATTCCTCATCTTTGTCTTAAAAGGGTGACCCCTCATTCTAAGTATATGCTCTCCGGTCATAGACTCTCCCACAAGGTGAAAGGATCTTTCTACATCTAGCCTGTCCAGCCCACTAAGAATGTTTGTATGTTTCAATTTGGTCACTTCTCATTCTTATAAACTCAACTACCACAGGCCTAACCTACTTTTCAGAAGAATCACTCCATACTCGGGATCAGCTAAGTGAATCTTTTCTGTCCTGCTGGCTCAGTGGTTAGCACTTTGCCTCACAGTGCTAGGGACACAGGTTTAATTATGGTCTCAAGTGACTGTTTGCATCGAGTTTGCACATTCTCCTTGTGGTGTGAGTTTCCTTCTGGTACTCCAGTTTTCTCCCAGAGTTCACAGATGTGCAGGTTAGGTAAATTAGTCCTGCTAAAGTGTCCACAGTAGCCAGGGCTTGTGTAGGCTAGGTGCATTAGTCAGGGGAAATGTAGAGTAATAGGGTAGAGGAATGGGTCTGGGTGGATACTTTTTGGAGGCGCAGTGTGGACTTGTTGGGCTAATTTGCCTGCTTCCACAAAGTTGGGATTCTATGATTCTATGATTGCCTGCATTGCCAGTATTACTTTCCTTAGTTAAGGTGTACAAAACTGTTCACAATATTCCAGCAGGCCTAACGTGAACTGTATAGTTACAGCATTCCATGAGTCTTCCCTATTACCTGCTGAAATTGTATGCTAGCTTTTTGAGACTTACACATGAAGACTCTCAAATCCTTCTGTCCAAGAGCTTTCTGCAATCTTTCTCCATTTAAATAATACTCAGGCTTTTTGTTCTTCTCACCAAAGCGCATAACCTCACTTTTCCTGCAATACACCACAGCTCTCAAGACTTTGCCCAACTGCTTAAAATGTCTAGATACCTCTGTGGACTCTCTAACATGGGGTGGCACGGTGGTGGCTCAGTGGTTACTAGTGCTGCCTCACAGCACCAGGGACCTGGGTTCTAGTCCAGCCTTGGATGACTGTTTGTGTGAGTTTGCACATTCTGCCCATGTCTGTGTGAATTTGCTCTGGATGCTTCGGTTTCCTCGACAATCCAAAGATGTGTAGGTTAGATGACTTGGCCATGCTAAATTGCCCGTAGTGTTCAGGGATGTGTAGGTTAGATGCATTAGTCAGGGGGTAAATGTAGAGGAATGAGTTTGGGTGGGATACTCTTTGGAGGGTCGGTGTGGACTTGTTCGGCCGAAGGGCCGGTTTCCACACTGGGGATTCTATGATCTTCACCACTTGCATTCCCACTTATTTTTGAGTCATCTGCAAACATGGTGACAGTACATTCACTTTCCTCATCCAAGTCATGAATATATCTTGCAAACAATTGTGGTTCCAGCATTGATCCCTGCAGCATTCCACTAGTTAGGATAGCCATCCTGAAAATGCCCCCGTTATCTGTATTCTCTGACTGCTATTAGTTAGTCAATGTTTTATTTAGAGTGGATAGAGTATGGTGCTGGAAAAAGCAAAGCAGTTCAGGCAGCATCTGAGGAGCAGGAGAGTTGATATTTCAGGCAGGACCCTTAATCAAGACTGGGGAGGAGGAAGGGGACTAAGAAATAAATGGGGATTGGGGCGGAGGGTAAAGTAGATGGGATAGCAATAGCTGATAGTGAGAGGTCATGGGAAGGGTCGAGTGGATAGGTGAGAAGGAAGATGGACAAGTAGGCCAGGTCAAGAGAGCAATGCTCAGTTGGAGGGTTGGATTTGGGATATGGTGGAGGGTTGGGGCGGGCTGATACCTCCTTCTATCACCCCTTTGACCATGACCCCGCCTCTCATCGCCAATCCATCATCTCCTAGATCATCCACAATCTCATCACTTTATGTGATCTCCCATCCAGAGCCTCCAACCTCATAATTCCCCATCCCCCACTACCTGATTCTATCTATTACCCAAAATCCACAAACCTGACTGCCCCAATCAACTGATTTGTCTCCACTTCCTCCAGCACTACTCAACTCATCTCTGCTTATTTCAACTCTGTCCGGTCCCCCTTGGTCCAGGAACTCCCCATATACTTTTGAGACATCCCCCACACCCTCCACCTCCTCCATGACTTTCAATTCCCCGGCCACCAACACCTCATCTTCATCATGGAATCCAGTCCCTCCTCATTATGAGATAGCAAGAATCCAGAGAAAGTATATTCCTGTTAGGGTGAAAGGGAAGGCTAGTAGGAATAGGGAATTCTGGATGACTAAAGAAATTGAGGATTTGGTTAAGAAAAAGAAGGAAGCATATGTCAGGTATAGACAGGAGAGATTGAATGAATCCTTAGAAGAGTATAAAGGCAGTAGGAGTATACTTAAGAGAGAAATCAGGAGGGCAAAATGGGGACATGAGATAGCTTTGGCAAATAGAATTAAGGAGAATCCAAAGGGTTCTTACAAATATATTAAGGACAAAAGAGTAACTAGGGAGAGAATAGGGCCTCTCAAAGATCAGCAAGGTGGACTTTGCGTGGAGCATAGAAAATAAGGGGAGATACTAAATGAATATTTTGCATCAATATCTACTGTGGAAAATGATATGGAAAATATAGACTGTAGGGAAATAGATGGTGACATCTTGCAAAATGTCCAGATTACAGAGGAGGAAGTGCTGGATGTCTTGAAACAGTTAAAGGTGGATAAATCCCCAGGACCTGATCAGGTGTACCCCGAGAACTCTGTGGGAAGCTAGAGAAGTGATTGTTGGGCCTCTTGCTGAGATATTTATATCATCAATAGTCACAGGTGAGGTGCCGGAAGACTAGACGTTGGCTAACGTGGTGCCACTGTTTAAGAAGGACGGTAAAGACAAGCCAGGGAACTATAGACCGGTGAACCTGACCTCAGTGGTGGGCAAGTTGTTGGAAGGAACCCTGAAGGACAGAATGTACAAGTATTTGGAAAGGCAAGGACTGATTCGGGATAGTCAACATGGCTTTGTGTGTGGGAAAACTTGATTGAGTTTTTTGAAGAAGTAACAAAGAAGATTGATGAAGGCAGAGCCTTACGGACTTCAGTAAGGTGTTCGACAAGGTTCCACATGGGAGACTGATTAGCAAGGTTAGATCTCATGGAATACAGGGAGGACTAGCCATTTGGATACAGAACTGGCTCAAAGGTAGAAGACAGAGGTTGGTGGTGGAGGGTTGTTTTTCAGACTGGAGGCCTGTGATCCAGTGGAGTGCCACAAGGATTGGTGCTGAGCCCTCTACTTTTTGTCATTTACATAAATGATTTGGATGCGAGCAGAAGAGGTACGGTTAGTAAGTTTGCAGATGACACAAAAATTGGAGGTTTTGTGGACAGCGAAGAGGGTTACCTCAGATTACAACAGGATCTGGACCAGATGGGCCAATGGGCTGAGAAGTGGCAGATGGAGTTTAATTCAGATAAATGCGAGGTGCTGCATTTTGGGAAAGCAAATCTTAGCAGGACTTATACACTTAATGGTAAGGTCCTAGGGAGTGTTGCTGAACAAACAGACCTTGGAGTGCAGGTTCATAGCTCCTTGAAAGTGGAGTCGCAGGTAGATAGGATAGCGAAGAAGGCGTTTGGTATGCTTTCCTTTATTGGTCAGAGTACTGAATACAGGAGTTGGGAGGTCATGTTGCGGCTGTACAGGACATTGGTTAGGCCACTGTTGGAATATTGCGTGCAATTCTGGTCTCCTTCCTATCGGAAAGATGTTGTGAAACTTGAAAGGGTTCAGAAACGATTTACAAGGATGTTGCCAGGGTTGGTGGATCTGAGCTACAGGGAGAGGCTGAACAGGCTGAGGCTGTTTTCCCTGGAGCGTCAGAGGCTGAGGGGTGACCTTATAGAGGTTTACAAAATTATGAGGGGCATGAATAGGATAAATAGGCCGTCTTTTCTCTGGGGTTGGGGAGTCCAGAAGTAGAGGGCATAGGTTTAGGGTGAGAGGGGAAAGATATAAAAGAGACCTCAGGGGCAACTTTTTCACACAGAGGTTGGTAAGTGTATGGAATGAGCTGCCAGAGGAAGTGGCGGAAGCTGGTACAATTGCAACATTTGAGAGGCGTTTGGATGGGTATATGAATAGAAAGGGTTTGGAGGGATATGGGCCGGGTGCTGGCAAGTGAGACTAGATTGGATTGAGATATCTGGTCAGCATGGACGGGTTGGACCGAAGGGTCTGTTTCCATGCTGTACATCGCTATGACTCTATGACATATTGATTTCCTATGTGGATGGCCTAACTATTCCCTCTGCGACTCTCTCGTAAGGTCCACACTCCCCACCAATGCCGCTCCACAATTGGCACCTTCTCCAGTCACCACAAGAAGTGCAAAATCTATGCCCACACCTCCCCCCTCACCTCCAAGGCCTCAAAGTACCATTCCAAATTCAGCAGAGATCTACTTGCATATCCTCAAACCTTATTTACTGCATCCATTGCTCTCGATGTTGACTCCTCTACATCAGAGAGACTGAGCACAACCGCACAGAATGGTTCAGGGAACGTCTCTGATCTGTATGCACCAACCAACCCCACCTTCCTGTGGCCACTCATTTCAACTCCCCCTTCCATTCCCCTGATAAGCCCACTCTGAGTGTCCTCCACTGCCTAGATGATGCCACCCGAAAGCAAAGGAGAACGACCTCATCTTCTGTCTCAGAAGCCTATAACCACACTGCCTCAACATTGAATTCACCAGTTTCTAAATCTCCCACACCCCACCCCATCTCGGATCCAACCCTCCATCTCAGCACCAACCTCTTGACATGACCTAGCTGTCCATCTTCCTTCCCATCTGTTCACTCTACCCTTCCCATTGAATTATCACAATCACCTCCTACCTCCATCCACCTATCGCCATCCCACCTACTTTCCCCAGCCCCACCCTCATTTATTTCTCAGCTCCCTTCCCCCTCCCCAGTCTTGATGAAGGGTCCTCCCCAAAACATTGACTCTCCTGCACCTCAGATGCTGCTTGACCTGTGTGCTTTTCTCAGTGCAGCACTCTATCTATTCTGACTCTCCAGCATCTGCAGTTCTCACTATCTTCTAGTTACTGCAATCCTTTATTAATGCTAACACACTACCTCCAATATGAGGGGCTCTTAGCTTATTAAGTAACCCAATATGTGGTGCCTTATCAAATGTCTTTTGAAACTCCACATATATTACATCCCCTTTCATTTTAAGACTATTCATATGAGTTCTAGACAATGCAGCAAACTGAAACTGAAACAATCTCTTAATACTTATGCAGTAAACCCATTCAAAATCTTGAGATTACCTTTTATTCTTCTAAAATCTAAAAATAAGGGAAAATTTACTCATCCTTTCATTGTTGATCTCTCAGACAAAAGTATTGTCTTCTGTCATGAACCTTTCATGCATTATCTCCAGTGCAAGTATGTTCTTTCTTAAGTGAGAAGTACAAACATATACAAGTACATTCCAGATATGCTGCCATAAAAACATCTGTAACTACAAGACTTCTTGAAATAAAGGTCAACATGCTATTTGTCTTCCTAACTGCCTTTTGTACCTGAAGGCTAACTTTTCAGCATGAATATATCCAAATCTCTCTAAACAGTGACATTTAAAGATTCATGGCTCTTAAGAAATGTCCTGCTTTTCTATTCTTATGACCATCTCTTTGCAGCCTTTGTGTTTTCCCCAAAACATACATTTCCATCTTGCTTTATATTGTTAGCAAACATAATTACATTACTTTGTTCAAGATACTCATATCAATTGGAAACAGTTAAAGTGCTAAGACTGATCCTTTTGGCATTCACAGCCTGCCAAATTTAAAATACCTAATTTAATCCTACTCTTTGATCCCTGACCTTTAACCAATCATCTATCCATGCGAAGATATTTTTCACCCAATTCCACAAAGTCTTCAAATAAGATGCTGGAGATCTGAAATAAAAACAGGAATTGCTTATGAAACTCAGCAGGTCTAGCAGCATATCTGGAGAGAAAGCAGAATTAATGTTTCAAGTCTAGTACCTTTTCATCACAACAAGTCTACAGAACAGTTCTGATGAAGAGTCACCAGACTCAAAACATTTACTCTGCTTTCTTCCCACAGTCCTGCCAGACCTGCTGAGTTTTCCCAGCAATCTTTGTTTTTGTTCCTTGCGCCCTTATCATGTCTATTAATTGTTTGTGTGGCACCTAATCAAATAGGTTTTGGAAATCCCAATATTCCAATCCCTCCATATAGATCTTAGACTAGATTACCTACAGTATGGAAACAGGCCCAACAAGTCCACACTGGCCCTCCAAAAAGTAACCCACCCAGATCCATTCCCCTGCCGTAAATTTATCCCTGACTAATGCACCTAACAATATGAGCAATTTAGCATGGCCAATTCACCTGACCTGCACATCTTTGGATTGTGGGAGAAAACCAAAGCAACCAGAAGAAATCCACGCAACACAGGGAAAATATGCAAACTCTACACAGACAGTCACCCAAGACAGGAATCGAACCTGGGTCCCTGGCACTATGAGACAGCAGAGCTAACCACTGAGCTACCATACAGCCACTAGTTTGTTAGAACCTCTTTGTTATATCCTCAAAAAACTGTAAGAAGTTTGTAAAACATAATTTCACTTTCTGAGAATGATGTTGACTTTATCCAATCATGCAATGCTTTAGCGCATATTTAAGACTTGCTCAAAATAGGTTCCAGCACTTACCCAAAGTTTAATATCAAGTTAACTGGTTCATAGTTCACTGTTCTTTGTCTATCTCATATCTTGAATAGTGGTGTAACATTTACTAACATCCAGCCTGATAAGACTAATCTGAAATATAGGGAATTTTGGAAAATTGTGTCCAGCCCATCCACTATCTCTGTAGCTACCTCTTCTAGAATTCTGGGATATAAGGATTTGTCAGATTCTAGCTTTTTAAGCTTGTTCACTGCTTTTTCTCTGACATTAATTCCTTCAGTGGCCCTAGAAAAAGTTGTGTTTTCTCCTTTGAAGACAGACAAATTAGTTGTTCACTTTCTTTACTATTGCCCTATTCCCAATTACCATTTCTCCTGTTTCTGCTTATATGGAATCTATGTTTAGTTTAGCAACTCTCTTCCTATTTATATATTGATAAAAATTCTTACAACCACTTTTTTGTATTTATGGATAATTTGCACTCATATATCAATTTTCCCTTTCTAACCAATATTTTAGCTATCCTTCTGAGGAAGGGTCACTCAACCTGAAATCACTGCAGATGCTGGAAACCAGATTCTGGATTAGTGGTGCTGGAAGAGCACAGAAATTCAGGCAGCATCTGAGGAGCAGTAAAATCAACGTTTCGGGCAAAAACTGCTCCTCGGATGCTGCCTGAACTTCTGTGCTCTTCCAGCACCACTAATCCTGACTCAATCTGAAATGTTAACTCTGATTTCTTTATATAGATAATGCCAGACCTGCTGAGCAGTTCCAGCAATTTCTGTTTCCATTTTAGCTATCCTTTCTTGGTTTCTAAAGCAATCCAATTGCTACTATTCTTTGTAACGTCATAAGCTTTTACTTTTAATTTAATATTATCCTTAACTCCATTATGAGTAAGATATTTTATTGGTATGTGACAATAAATATCAAAAATTGATTGGATTAGTCTGTTCACAAATGAAAGGGTGTCTGATAAGTGAGAGGCTTTCAAGTGTGATAATGACAGTTCAGAGTCATTATGTTTCTGTTAGAGTAAAAGGTAAGGTTTGTAGGACTAGAGAACAATCGATGAATAAAGATATTGAGGTTCTAGTCAAGAATAAAAAATGAAGCATAGATTAGATACAAACAATTGGGTTCAAATTAATTACTTGGACAGTATAAAGAGTGTGAGGTATTCTTCCGAGGGAGATCAGGAAGGCAAAAAAAACATATGAGATAGCCTTGGCACACAAGGTTAAGGATAATCCAAAAAGATTCTACGAGTACATTAAGAGCAAGAGTACAACTAGACAGACAGTATGTCCCCTTAAAGATCAAATACTTTATGTTTGCGTTGAACCTCAGGAGATGGGAGAGATATCACATGAACATTTTGCATCAGGTTTTATTATGGAGAAGAAATGGAGGCTAAAGAAAGAAATAAATGTTGATATTATGAAAATAATTCACATTACAGAAGAGGAAGTGCTGGAGGTCTTAAAATTTTTTTTTAGATTAGATTACTTACAGTGTGGAAACAGGCCCTTTGGCCCAACAAGTCCACACCGACCCGCCGAAGCGCAACCCATCCATACCCTTACCCCTACCCCTACATTTACCCCTTACCTAACACTACATGCAATTTAGCATGGCCAATTCACCTGACCCGCACATCTTTGGACTGTGGGAGGAAACCGGAGCACCCAGAGGAAACCCACGCAGACACGGGGAGAACGTGCAAACTCCACACAGTCAATCGCCTGAGTCGGGAATTGAACCCGGGTCTCAGGCGCTGTGAGACAGGAGTGCTAACCACTGTGCCACCGTGCCGCCCATTTAAAGGAGGATAAATCTCTAGGGCCTGATCTAGTGCACCCAGGACTTTGTGGGAGGTTAAGCATGAAATTTCAGAGCACCTTGCAGAAATATTTGTATCATCGTCAAATGTAGATGAGGTGCTGAATGACAGGAGAGTGACTAATGCTGTGCCTGTGAACTGTAGACCTGAGAGTCTGACTTCAGTGGTGGGTAAGTAGTTGGAAGTGATTTCGAAAAATTGGACTAATATGCATTTGGAGATTAGGCATAGTCAGCATGGTTTTGTCCAAGGGAAATTGTGTCTCACAAACTTGAATCCTTTTTTGAGGAAGTAACCAAGAAAATTGACAAGGGCAGAGTGATAGATATTGTTTACTTGGGCTTTAGTAAAGCCTTTGACAAGATTCCGCATGGTAGATTAATTAGTAAATTAGATTACATGGGATTCAAAGTGAGCTTGCTAACTGGATACAAAATTAGCTCAAAGACAGGAGGTGGAGAGTGATGATGGAGGTTTGTTTTTTGGACTGCAGACCTGTGAACAGCGATATTCCATAAGGATCAGTGATGGGTCCACTTTTATTCATCTTTTATATTCATCTATTATTTAAATGAGAAGATAGAAAGCATGGTTAATAGGTTTGTGGATGACACCAAGATTGGTGATATAGTGGACACTGAAAAATAATTTTTTTTTGAGCAGAGGAGTCTGAGGGTGGATCTTTTAGAAGTGTGTGAGATCATGAGAGGCATGGATAGGGTGAATGAACTCAGTCTTTTTCCCCAGAGTTGGGGCATCACAGACCAGTGCAGGCATCAGTTTAAGGTTAGAGGGGAATGAATAAATGGGAACATGACGGACAACTTTTTTAACATAGAGGGTGGTACACTTATGGAATGTGCTGCAATAAGTGTTTGAGGTGGTACATTAACAACATTTTAAAGACATTTGGATAAATACATAAATAGGAAAGATTTAGAAGATATAGGCCAAGTGCAGGGAAATGGCGTTAGTATGGATGGACCAGTAGAGACTCTATGGCTCCATGACTGTTAAACTCTATAAAGTGCAAGGGGAGTAGACTACCACCATAAAGTGATATATGAAGAACAGAAGCAAATGGAATTGAGAAAAGAACAAGAGTACTAACATGTAGTCAGGGAATATACTTGTAAACTATGCAGTCAAGTACCTGAAAGTTCCTGCAAAAGTTACCTTATTAAACTACCACGGTGCACAGCTACACAGAGAGTTTTATGGGGCACACATTAAAATAAATCATCTGTGGCCTCCAATCAGCATTTATTTTTACTTGGTCACGCGTTACCAAATCCAGATCAGCCACACAAAACAGGGAACATTTTAGAAGGAGGAGAGAAAATGCAAGCTGGCAGAGTAAGGGGTAATGGCTCTGAATAATGAAAGTTTCTAGTTTAGCAAAATACATTTGCCACACAAGTTTGACATTACCTTTAAAAGTTCCACAGGCGGAGGAGTAGGAGGTACAATGGCAATATTACTGAAAGAGAAAACATATTCAGATTTTCAGTTCTCTAACAATATTACAAAGCTACCTTATTGGCATAATACAATTTTAATAGAATTTTATAAATCATATCCCTTATTCAGTCTTAACTAATTCTGTACATTGTTGGAAAATTTGCAGCCAACTCTGATAATGAATGGGTTTTGATGTGATTCATCCAAATTTGTTCTCATCAAATATTATAAATTCTTGGCGTGGTACATTAATTAAAAATGGATTCAGATGACAGGATTTTTGACACAAATAGACTATTTAACTTCAATTTTTGGAAAAGTCTGACATTTTCTAGCAAACTAGATGTTAGAAGTGAGTAATTCAATGTCAATATTTAACTGTTGTATTTGACATCACTTGCACTCACTCACCGGTGTTTCTATTTTGTTAGATCTTCCCTGAAGCTATCCTGCTTGGGAATTTCACCTTTCCCAACCTCACACTGAAAGACTACATTAAAGGAAGAGAGAACAAAGATGTTCTAGATATGAGACAAAGCAGGGAATTAGCCAACAGCAAATTCAGTGAAAAAATTCAATATAACACAAAATATCAGAAAATGGATGATATCAACTTGACATTTGTGGTTCACCAGCATATTCTGAATGATGATTAAGCATGAACAATAAATTCTGATCTTATCCTCCATATCTCAAGGATAAATTAAAACAAAACAAAACTAGCTATCAAAATAGAACATTAAAGGAGTTTTTTGTTTAGTTTCATTAAATCTGGGTCAAGATTAGAGTGGTGCTGGAAAAGCACACCAGGTCAGGCAGCATCCGAGGAGCAGAAAAATCAATGTTTCAAGCAAAAGCTCTTCATCGGGAATGAGGCAGGGAGCCTCCGGGGTGGCGGCTCCTGATGAAGGGCCTTTGCCCGAAAAGTCAATTTTCCTGCTCCTCGGATGTGGCCTGACCTGCTGTGCTTTTCAAGCACCATTCTAATCTTGACTCTGATCTGCAGCATCTGCAGTCCTCACTTTGGCCTTCGTTAAATCTGGGTTGAGTAAACAATCATTGCTTGGCCAAAGTGTGAATTTGCTAGGAGAAAGTGAGGACTGCAGATGCTGGAGATCAGAGCTGAAAATGTGTTGCTGAAAAAGCGCAGCAGGTCAGGCAGCATCCAAGGAGCAGGAGAATCGACGTTTCGGGCATAAGCCCTTCTTCCTGGAGAAGGGCTCATGCCCAAAACGTCGATTCTCCTGCTCCTTTGATGCTGCCTAACCTGCTGCGCTTTACCAGCAACACATTTTCAGCAAAGTGTGAATTTGCTAAAGCTAGAGAATATATTTATTTATTCCTTTACTATGAAGCAAATCTCACTCATCACTTTCAACATATTCAAGTCAGTGTGGTAGAACTGTGGCTTAGATGATAGCACAAAATGAGCAATAATGCAGCAAAAGTTTGATATTCAGTTCCAGCTGAGATTTTTGTACATTTGTACATTTGGATGAGAATGTACAAGGCATTTTTAGTATGTTTGCAGATGACACTAAAGTAGGCGGTATTATGCACAGTGAGAAAGGTTATCAGAAATTGCAGTAAGACTATGACCAGCTGGGGAAGTGCGCCAAAAATGGCAAATGGAGTTTAATATAGATAGGTGTGAGATCTTGCATTTTGGAAAGTCAAATCAAGAGAGGAATTTCATTGTGAATGGTAGGGTCTTAAAGAGTGTAGTGGAACAGAGGGATCTTGGAGTTCAGGTGCACAGATCTCTGAAACTGGAGTCACAGGTAGACAGGGCAGTGAAGGCAGCTTCTGGCACATGAACCTTTATCATTCAGGGCATTGAGTGCAGACGTTGAGAAATTATGTTGCAGTTGTACAGGATATTGGTGAAGCCACACTTGGAGTATTGTGCTCAGTTTTGGTTACCTTGTTGTAGGATGGATGTTGTTAAACTGGAAAGAGTGCAAAGAAATTCACAAGGATGTTGCCAGGACTCAACAGTCTGAGTTATAGAAGAGGTTGGATAAGCTAGGTATTTTTTTCTTTAGAGTGTAGGAGACTGAGGGGGAATCTTACAGAAGCGTATAAGATCATGAGAGGCATGGATAGGGTGAATGCACTCAGTCTTTTTTCCAGGGTTTGGGAATTGAGGATGAGAGGGCATCAATTTAAGGTTAGAGGGGAAAGAATACAAAGGGAACATGAGGAGCAACTTTTTTTTACACAGAGGGTGGTATACATATGGAATGAATTGCCGGTGGAAGTTGTTGAGGCAGGTACATTAACAATATTTAAAAGGAAATTGGACAATACATGGATAGGAATGGTTTAGAAGGATAGTCCTGCAAACTCTTTGTGGCATCCTCTCCAATTTCCTTCCCACCTACTTTTGTTTCATCTACGTAGAGTCCTACAGCGCAGAAACAGGCCCAAACTGGCTCATGCTGACCAAAATATTCACTAAGCTCATTTCCTGTATTTGTCCCATATCCTTTTAAACCTTTCCTATCAAAAATGTAATACCTCACATTCATCCAAATTAAACTCCATTTGCCACTCTTCAGCCCAACTGATCCAATTGATCAAGATCTCTTTATAATGTTAGATAATCTTCTTCACTGTCCAATCTTGATGTCAACCACACACTTATTAACAATATTTTCCATATTCTCATCTAGATCATTTATATAAATTACAAATAAAAGTGGACCCAGCACTGATCCCTGTGGAACACTGCTGGTCACGGGTCTCCAGTCTGAAAAACAACTTTCTACCCTGTCTCTTGTCATTAAGCCAATTTTGTATTCAATTGGCAAGCTCACCCTGAATCCCATGTGATAAAACTTTACTAATTAATCTACCATGTAGAACATGTCAAAGGCTTTACTAAAGTCCAGGTAAACAATGTCTACCACTCTGCCTTCGTCAGTCTTCTTGATTACTTCCTCAAAAGAAAACTCAATCAAGGTGTTGGGGATGTTGAAAAAATATTAAAGTAGATAAGACCCCAGAGTCTGATGGTATCTTTAAAAAAAATCATCAAGATCCATCATGATAGGCTGCTCCAGAAGATTAAATCACAATGGGATCCATGCAGAATTGGTAAGTTGGATACAAAATTGGCTTGATAACAGAAGACAGAGTGTAGCTGTGGAAGCATGTTTTTCTGACTGGTGACCAGAGATGTTCTGCAAGAATCACTGCTGGGACCATTGTTGTTTTAATTTATGTAAACAATTTGAATGAAATTGGAGGTGGCCTGATCAGTAAGTTTATAGATGGCATGAAAATTGGTGAACTGTGGACAGTACAGAAGGTTGTCAAAAGATAAAGCAGGACATAGAACACTTGAAAAGCTGGGGGAAGAAATGGCAGATAGAACTTAATCCAGACAAGTGTAAGGTGATAGACTTTGAGCAGCCAAATGTAAGAGGAATGTATATAGTAAATGGCAGAACCTTCAGGAGCATTGATATACAGAGGGATCTTGAGGTGCAAGTCCATAGTTCCCTCAACTGGATAAGGTGGCACAGAAGGAGTATGGCATGCTAGCCTTCATCAGTTGGGGCACTGACTATTAAAGTTGGCAAGTCATGTTGAAGTTGTATAAAACTTTAGTGAGGTCACATTTGGAGTATTGGGTGAGATTTCAGTCACCACACTCTAGGAAGGATGTGGAGCTTTGGAGAGATTGCAAAAAAGGTTTACCTGGATGTTGCCTGGATATTAACTATAAAGAGAAGTTGAATAAATTTGGATTGTTTTCATAGAGCATCTGAGGCTGCAGGACAATCTGGGAAAAGTATATAAAATCATGAGAGGCATGAATAGGATGGATAGCCAGAGTCTTTCTCCCAGAGTGGAAATGTCAAATACTAGGGGACATAGGTTTAAGGTGAGAGGAGACGAGTTTAAAGGATATATTGGAGGTTGGTAACAGACTGCCAGGAGATGTAGTAAAAGCAGATGCCACAGCAATATTGAAGAGGCATTTAGACAGACACATGAATATGCAGAGGACAGAGGGCAGGCAGGCAGAATTAATTTAGAATGGCATCATGGTTGGCAGAGACGAATACCAATTTTTTTCAAATGCTCCCTTTCACGAGATGCTTGATTTGCGAACATTTTGGGGAAATGAATTGTGTCCTCTTTTGTGAAGACAGGAACATTTAATTTTTATGCCATTTCTTTGTTCCCCAAGAGAATTTCCCCCATTTATGACTGTAAAAGACCTACATTTGTCTTCACTAATCTTTTGCTCTTCACATATTTAGAGAAGATTTTACAGTCAGTTTAATGCTCCTTGCAGGTTCATTTTCATACTGTATTTTCCTTCTCTTTGATCAACCTTTCTGTCCTCTTTTGTTGAATTCTAAATTGCTCCCAGTCCTCAGGCTTGCTGCTTTTTCTGGCAATGCATGTCAGAAAATAGACGTCTGCAGCACAGAAAATGTCCTTTTGGCCACTGTGTCTATGCTGACCAAAAACACACGCCTAACTATTCCAACAAGTGCACATTTTAATTCCTCTTAAAAATTATGAGGGTTTCTGCTTTGACTACCTTTATTAGGCAGTGATTAGGCAGGGTAAAAAATGAGGTCTGCAGATGCTGGAGATCACAGTTGAAAATGTGTTGCTGGTTAAAGCACAGCAGGTCAGGCAGCATCCAAGGAATAGGAAATTCGACGTTTCGGGCATAAGCCCTTCATCAGTGATTAGGCAATCTCTCTTTTGGCAAAAGAGAGGACTGCAGATGCTGGAGATTAGAGTCAAGAGTGTGGTGCTGGAAAAGCACAGCAGATAGGGCAGCATCCAAGGAGCAAACAAATCGACATTTGGGTCAAAAGCCCTTCATCAGGAAAGCCCTTCCTGATGAAAGGCTTTTGCTTGAAATGTTGATTTTCCTGCTCCTCGGATGCTACCTGACCTGCTTTGCTTTTCAAGCACCAAAATCTCTCTTTTGGATCTAATACTATCCTTAATTTCTTTTGTGTGCTACAATTGAGCAACCTTTCCTGTTTAATTTTTTTGCATCAGAAAAGAATGGATAATTGCAGTAATTCATACTTAATGTGCTTAAACATTAGTTATTGCCTATCCACTGCCAAAGCTTTTTACTAAGGTTTTTATGGTTATCCATAAATTAAAGTGGAATCTAATCTTTCAAATGTTTCATTGTTAACTATCGAGATAAGTAAGTGAGTTGGAACCCTTCGATATCTCTGACTTTAGCTCAGAGTTAGAGACATTTTCAAAGGGTTCTACCTACCAGGTATTTGTCCATTGAAAGTTTACATTTTCTGAGAAATTCCCAGGAAGTAAATCCATCAGGATTTTGAGGGGACACATGGTATTTCTTTCAAGATAAATGAAAACTGAAGGAACTGAGGATGCTGTAAATCAGAAACAAGAACAGAAATTCTGAGGAAGGGTAACTGGACTTGAAACATTAACTCTGATTTCTCTTCACATATGCTGCCAAATTTGCTATGCTTTTCAAAAATTTCTGTTTTTATTTCTTCCGGGGTGTTGCTCTCAAACGTGAGGGAAAAATACTGCAATATACAACCTCTACTTTGGAGTCTCACTCATGCATTCTCAAATGATCAAGACTCCAACTTTAAAAATGATCACATGAACTTCCAACAATAGCCAGCTTCCCATTGAACTCTAATTCCTTTTGACCAGTGAAGAGGAAATCCAAAACAGTTGTGAACCAATAGAAGGGATTTCATTTATCAAGTTGTGCAGGTATTTTAAATTTAAGATAAGGCATTTAAGTGCATAAAGTGCAAGAATTGAATCAGTTGTTCTTTGCAAATCAACTGCTTAGTGAATGAAGACAAAGATGAATTGTGACTATGTTGGTCGATTATTTTACAAAATAATCTCAGGAGTCTTGAGTAACAAGTCAACAATCATTTCTTGAATCAATGTTGGGATAATTCACCCCATAAAAGATTCAAGGTGGGGTGTTGCCTTAATTTTAGATAACAAATCTGGTTGAAGTATCAGTGCAGAAGCATTTCGTTGAGGGCAATCAAAACTTCATTTAATTCAAGTTAGTTATGGAAAAGAACAAAAATGGGCCTGCAATCAAAGTTGTCAAAAGGGGAAGATTGATTTTCACAAGATCAGTTATGTTTGGCTAGGGTGGATTGGGAACAAATACTTTCAGGTAAATCTGTTTCAGAACAGTGGGATGCACTGAGAAAGGAAAGATGGAAAGTATAGGGCCAATATATTCCAATAAAGACCATTAAGTCCTGTGAACCTGAGATATGGAAGAATTTAGAGAAAAAGGGAGGTTGATGGCAGATACTCAAGGTTTAAAGCAGCAGACGCCCTAGAAAAGTATGAAATGTATTTCCAAGTACATTAAGGGCGAACGTCTATTAGGGAAAAGAGTAAGACCCATTCAGGACCACTTTAGTAATTCATGAATGATGGAGGCCACTGACAAAATGCAGATAAACAGAAATAGTGTTTAATCTGCACAGACATAGAGTCATTGAGTTGTATAGTAAGGAAACAAACATTTCTGGCAAAGTCATCCATGCTGACCACAAATCCTAAATTAATCCAGTCCCATTTGCCAGCACTTGGCCCATTTCCCTCTAAACTTTTCCTATTCATATACCCATCCAGATTCCTTTTGAATGTCGTACTTGTACAAGCCTCCACCACCTCCTCTGGCATTCCATACACACACTACCCTCTGTGTGAAAACGTTGCCCCTTAGGTCATTTTAAAACCTTTGCTTCTCACCTTAAACCTATGCCTTCTAGTTTTGGACTCTCCCACCCGGGGAAAAGACCTTGGCTATTTACCCTATTTATGTCCCTCATGATTTAATAAACCTCAATAAGATCACCCCTCAGCCTCCGATGCTCCAGGGAAAATCACTCCAGCCTGTTCAGCCTCTCCCTTTATCTCAAACTCTCTAACCCCAGCAAAATCCTTATAAATCTTTTCTGAATCCTTTCACATTTCACAACATTCTTCCTAAAGTACAGAGACCAGAATTCCATGCAGTATTCCAGAAGTGGCCTAACCAATATCCTATATAGCCATAACATGACCTCCCAACTCCTATACTCAATGCACTGACCAATAAAGGCAAGGAGACCAAACACCTTCTTTCTTTTCCTGTCTATCTGCGACTCTATTTTCAAGAAACTATGAACCTGCACTCCAGAATCTCTTTGTTTGGCAACACTTCCCAGGACCTTAACATTAAGTGTGTAAATACTGCTCTGATTTGCCTTTCCAAAATGCGGCACCTCACATTTATCTAAATTAAACTCCATCTGTCACTCCTCAGCTCACCAGCTAAGGTAACCTGCTTTGCTGTCCACTAAACCACCAATTTTGGTGTCATTTGCAAATTTACCAGCCATACCTCTGATGTTCACATCCAAATTAATTAAATAAATGATGAAAAGCAGTGGACTCATCACCGATTCTGTGACCTGATACTTTAAGGAAATAGTGCACATGCATACCAGTGCATATCCTCGGATCGTCCATACTTCCCAGGTTTTTATCATTCTTCGCCTGCCTTGTTTGTCCTATCAGAATGTATCACCCTACATTTATTCTGTGACCGCTGGTCACAGGCCTCCAGTCTGAAAAACAATCCTCCACCAGCTGTCTCTACCTTTGAGTCAGTTCTGTATCCAAATGTTTAGTTCTCCCTGTATTCCATGTGATTTAAACTTGCTATTCAGTCACACATGGAACTTTGTCAAATGCCTTATTGAAATCCATGTATCTCACGTTTGCCGCTCTGCCCTCATCAATCCTCTTTATTACTTCTTCAAAAAATTCAATTAAGTCAGTGAGACATGATTTCCCATGCTCAAATCCATGTTGACAATCCCTAATCAGTTCTTGCCTTTCCAAGTACATGTAAATCCTGTCACTCAGGATCCCCTCCAAAAAGTTGCCCACCATTGATGTCAGACTCACTGGTCTATAGTTCCCCAGCTTTTCTGTGCCACCTTTCTCAAATATTAATCAACCTTCAGTCCTGTGGCACTACACTTTGGCTATTGATGATTCAAATATCCCAGCAATGGGCCCAGCAATCACTCCCTGACTCATTCCTTTTCCCAACTGCACCAGTCTCAGACTGATCTCTTTTCTCACCATTTCCCTGGCCTCCGCTCCTCCCAAAGTAGTTTAAATCCTCTGAAGCAACTCTAGCAAATGTCCCACGATATATTAGTCCCTTCTATCCCAGAAGAGATTCCAGTGATTCAAGAATGTGAACCTTTCTCCCCTATACCAGCTCCTCAGCCACACATTCATCTGCTCTTTTCCTATTCTTATCCCACTAGTTTGTGACACTGGGAGTATTCCAGATGTTACTAACCAGAAGGACCTGTTTTTTAGCTTCCTGCCTAGCTTTCTATATTCTCTCCTCAGAACCCCTGTATGACTCTATGACTCTATAAATGTGGGGTGATGCATTCATATGGGACAAACAAGGCATGGGAATATATGAAGAATGGTAAAACCCTGGGAATACCGAGGATCCGAGGAACCAAAGTACGCATGTACACTAGTTCCTTAAAGTATCAGGGCAGCTAGATAATGTGATTAAAAGGCATTTTGAGATACTTGCATTTATTAGCAGAGGCATAGATTTTAAAATTGAGAAGTTATCCTTGAACTGTACAAAACTGTGGTTAGAGCTGAAAATGTGTTGCTGGAAAAGTGCAACAGGTCAGGCAACATCCAAGGAGCAGGAGAATCGACGTTTCGGGCATGAACCCTTCTTCAGGAATGAGGAAAGTGTGTCCAGCAGGCTAAGATAAAAGGTAGGGAGGAGGGACTTGGGGGAGGGGCATTGGAAATGCGATAGGTGGAAGGAGGTCAAGGAAAGGGTGATAGGCCGGACTGGGGGTGGGCGCGGAGAGGTCAGGAAGAAGATTGCAGGTTAGGAAGGCGATGCTGAGTTCGAGAGATTTGACTGAGATAAGGTGGGGGAAGGGGAAATGAGGAAACTAGAGAAATCTGAGTTCATCCCTTGTGGTTGGAGGGTTCCTAGGCAGAAGATGAGGCGCTCTTCCTCCAGCCGTCGTGTTGCCATGGTCTGACGATGGAGGAGTCCAAGGACC
Source organism: Hemiscyllium ocellatum (assembly GCF_020745735.1). Lineage (NCBI taxonomy): Eukaryota > Metazoa > Chordata > Chondrichthyes > Orectolobiformes > Hemiscylliidae > Hemiscyllium > Hemiscyllium ocellatum. The sequence goes on from NC_083410.1 coordinate 73,042,138, forward strand.
TGCATGTTCTTGGTGGAGTGGGAGGGGGAGTTGAAGTGTTGAGCCACGGATTGGTTGGGTTGGATTGGTCCTGGTGTCCCAGAGGTGTTCTCTGAAATGTTCCGCAAGCAGACAGCCTGTCTCCCCAATATAGAGGAGGCCACATTGGGTGCAGCGGATGCAGTAGATGATGTGTGTGGAGGTGCAGGTGAATTTGTGGTGGATATGGAAGGATCCCTTGGGGCCTTGGAGGGAAGTAAGGGGGGAAGTGTGGGCGCAAGTTTTGCATTTCTTACGGTTGCAGGGGAAGGTGCCGGGAGTGGAGGCTGGGTTGGTGGGGGGTGTGGACCTGACGAGGGAGTCACGGAGGGAATGGTCTTTTCAGAACGCTGATAGGGGAGGGGAGGGAAATATATCTCTGGTGGTCGGGTCTGTTTGGAGGTGGCGGAAATGAAGACGGATGATACGATGTATATGGAGGTTGGTGGGGTGGTAGGTGAGGACCAGTGGGGTTCTGTCCTAGTGGCGATTGGAGGGATGGGGCTCAAGGGTGGAGGAGCGGAAAGTGGAGGAGATGTGGTGGAGGGCATCGTCGATCATGTTTGGGGGGAAATTGCGGTCTTTGAAGAAGGAGGCCATCTGCGTTGTACGGTATTGAAACTGGGAGCAGATGCAGCGGCAACAAAGGAATTGGGAATACGGGATGGCATTTTTACAGAGGGCAGGGTGGGAGGAGGTGTAGTCTAGGTAGCTGTGGGAATTGGTCGGTTTATAGTAAATATCCGTGTTGATTTGGTCACTGGAGATGGAAATGGAAAGGTCTAGGAAGGGGAGGAAGGAGTCTGAGACGGTCCAGGTAAATTTGAGGTCGGGGTGGAAAGTGTTGGTAAAGTGGATGAACTGTTCAACCTCCTCATGGGAGCACGAGGCAGCGCCGATACAGTCATCGATGTAGTGGAGGAAAAGGTGGGGGGTGGTGCCAGTGTAGCTGCAGAAGATGGACTGTTCCACATATCCTACGAAGAGGCAGGCATAGCTGGGGCCCATGCAGGTACTCATGGCTACTCCTTTGGTTTGGAGGAAGTGGGAGGGTTGGAAAGAGAAGTTGTTCAGGGTAAGGGTCAGTTCAGTCAGTCTAAGGAGGGTGTCAGTGGAAGGGTACTGGTTGGTACAGCGGGAAAGGAAGAGGCGGAGGGTTTCGAGTCCTTCATGATGGGGGATGGAGGTGTACAGGGACTGAATGTCCATGGTGAAGATAAGGCGTTGAGGACCGGGGAAGCGAAAATCATGGAGGAGGTGGAGGGTGTGGGTGGTGTCCCGAACGTAGGTGGGGAGTTCTTGGACTAAGGGGGACAGGACCATGTCGAGGTACACAGAGATGAGTGCGGTGGGGCAGGAGCAGGCTGAGACAATGGGTCGGCCGAGGCAGTCAGTTTTGTAAATTTTAGGCAGGAAGCAGAAACGGGCAGTGCGGGGTTGTGGGACTGTGTTAGGCCATAACTAGTGTTATGTGCTATTCTGGAATTCACATTACAGGAGAGATTTAATAGCAATGGAAAGGGTGCAGAGTTATGAAGAAAGATTGGACTGGCTGGAGTTGTTTTCCTTAAGGCAGAGAAGATTGAAAGGGAACAAGATTGAGATGTGTATAATTTAAGGGGCACAGATGGAGTAGGCAGGAAAACATTTCCCCCTCAACAGATGGATCAATGAACAGGGGCAGAGACTTAAGGTAAGGGGCAGAAGTTTTAGAGGGAACATAGTGGGTGAAACTCTTTGCCTTAAGGGTAGAGACAGAAACCTTCATGGCATTTAAGAGGCACTTAGGTGTACAATTGTGATGCCAAGGCATACAAGGATTTGGGCCAAGTGCTGGAAAATGGGATTAGAATAGTTAGGTGGTTGTTTTTGACCAGCACTGATTCTGTGGGCCGAAAGGCCTTTTTCTGCGATGTAGATCTCTCAGACTCTATGATCCAGCAAGCTTTCTCAGTGCGATGCTGCAAGTTCACTAACACCTTACATACCAACTTCCACACTTAGAGCGAAAGAGAGACAATCATGTTTTTTGCTTTGATTTACAACGTGCAGATGTGTATACCATTTTTAACAACTTTCAACTGGCATAGCTGCCTTCAACAATTTGTACATAGTTACCTCATGGAATTTCTGTCCCTGGACCCCTGCAAAGTGTACCTTTTATGTTACTTCTCTTTGTGCTTCCTACCAAAATGTATCACTGCACACTCTTTTGCATTAATTTTCATGTCATGTATCCAGCCATGTCACAAACATGTCTACATCAACTTGATATCTATCATATCCTCCTCAGTTCCTAATACTTCCAATGTTTATGTTGTCCAAAAATTTTGAAATTGAGCCATACTTGCTCAAGTTTAAGTTGATAAAATACTTTAAGAAATACAACAGCCTTGCCATCAACTCCTAAAAATCTCCACAATAAGCTTTCTTCCTGTTGGAGAAACAATCATTTATGCCTACTCTCTGGTCTTTATCACTTTAGTCTCGGGTACTACCCTTGAATCAAAGTAGGATTGGAAGACTACAGCCAACACCTCCACCTAATACTGTCCTGAGTATCCTTGTTTATATCCATTTGATAGTAGTAATGTTTCAACTTTGAAGCTAGTGCGTTTTAATACCACTCTTTTACCAATTGGCATCTATTCCAAAATCTCAATGCTATCGTCTTTAGTATTGCTGGAAAATAAACTTGTACTCTTAATTTTGTTTTGTCTTATTCAACAGAACAGAATCAAAGAATGCCCAATGTCAAAGGGAATAAAAGTTTATACTAAATGAGAAGAGGATGCTGATTAGTTGGCAAGTGAACTCTGATTGGTAGAAGCATTGCCATGGAGAATGTACAAGGGAATGTCCAGCTTTTGTTTCAATTCAAACCAGGCGAGTCAAGAAATTTCAATGAGAAATGGGCACCAGGAGACATTAATCCCCAAAGCACCTTTTTGGTTAAAAAAAGTGTACTATGTGGATGTGGTTTTTCTGTTTGCAAAGCAACGTAGAGCCTACATGTGAGCATAGTTAATTTCAATCAAATGTAACTAAACTACACTGCAAACCCAATCAATAATCTTAAATTTGTTGTCAGTATAATCCTTAGCAAAATTGGGATGGTTAGCAGATGTCCAATTGGAGTTCATATCTAATGTTGGGAACTTTGCTAGCATGGGGAGATTGGACATGGTCTATTACAATTTACACACTCTGTTTGTTGCAATCTGTTAGTCATTGGCCTACACCAACCTACTTACCTGGCATCACACCAGCACTGAAATCCCTATACAAGAAGAACCTCGATTATCCGCATTCGATTATCCAGCAGTATCGCAAGCTTCCGATGCTTAGCTAAACAATGTTATCTCGCATTCAATTATCCAGATTTCGATTAACTGAACAAAATACTTGTGTCCTTTGGATAATGGAGGTTCTTTTGTATTCATATTTGTGTGGGAGGTAGAAGATCTTTTTGGCTTGAAGTCAGTTATTAGTGGTGAACACCATGGTTTCTGTACAATGGCCACGTGAAACAGCAGTCTTACCCTTGCTGAGATAGCCTGGGCACTTTTCAGAGCTGAAAATTGCTGCCTTAGGTTCCTTCATTAATTTGCATTATATACAGTGAGCAAAAAAAACACAGAAAATGCTGGAGAAACTCAACCGGTCTCACAGCATCTGCAGAGAGAGACATGATTCAAATCAGATATGGGGCAGCTCAGGGCTCAGTGGTAAGCCCTGATTCAAACCTTGGGTGACTGCCTGTGTGGAGTTTACATGTTCTCCCCTTGTCTGCGTGGGTTTCCACCGGGTGCTCCGGTTTTTTCCCACAGTCCAAAGATGTGCAGGCCATGCTAAATTACACTGTAGTGTCCAAGGAACTGGTCATGGTAATGCGGAGTTACAGAGATAAGGTGGGGGCTGGGTCTGCGTGGGATGCTCTTTGAAGAATTGGTGCAGATTTAATGGGCACAATGACTTCTTTCCACAATGTAAGGATTTCATGATTCTATGACTTCTTCAGAACTGTAATGGGGCTGGAAAATGATGTGTTTTCTTTGTTTGACAGAGGCAAAGGGCAGACAGGAACAGATGGTGTTCAGACCCTGTGCGAAAGAAAAGAGACGTTGCTAATTATGGTGAAAGAGAAGTTAAGATGTAAAATGGATGTAAATTGACGTGTGAAAGAGAGAAAGTGTATCCTCTTTGCTGACAGCAAAGTCAAGATGACACAAATAAGACAAGGCCATTGTTGGTGCAGTGGAGAGGGGGGTCCCAGAGGACAGACGTTAAGTGGTCAGGCTTTGAAATTGTTGAATTCAGCATGGCTAAAAAGTACCTAAGTGGATACTGAAATGTTGCTTCCTGAGCTTGTATTGTTCTTTGTCGTATGATTGCAACAGGCCTAGAACATAAATGTTAGTGTGAGAGCAAAGTGTTTTATTGAAATGGCAAGCAACTAGAAGGTGGGTATCATTCCTACAAACAAAGCAGAGCAGTTCTGCAAAGCAGTCTGCATTTGGCCAGTGTAAAGGAGATCACATGATGAGCAAAAAGTGCAGCAAACTAGATGAAAAGAAATAGAAGTAGAGCACTGCTTACCTGGAAGGATGTTTGGGGCCTTAGATGGTGAGGAGGGAGGAGGTGAATGGACAAGTGTTACACCTCCTGAGATTGCACAGGAAGGTGCAGTGGGAGAAATGCGAAAGTGTTGGGAGTGATGAAGGAGTGGTCTAGGTATCACTGAGGGGATGATCCCTGCAGAATGATGACAGTGGAAGGGAGGGACAGATGTATTTGGTGTTGGAAATTGGAAGCAAAACTGATCAATTTTTCCAATTCTGGTTAAGAACAGGAAGCAACTCCAATGATATCATGATGTATCAGAGAAATAGTTATGGCTGCCCCTAAGCAGAACTGGCACAAGGAATGTTCCACATAACTTACAAAGAGATCTATGCAGGTACCCATATCCATATCTGACTTGAGAGTAAAGCTTAGTCAATGGAGAAATTGTTCAAAGTGATGACCAAGATCTTTGACTAGTTATTCAAACAGTTTAGAATTTTCAAAGATAATGATTAACATTTCAGAACAGAAATGCGGAGACATTTCTTCAGCCAGAGAGTGGTGGGCCTGTGGAATTCATTGCCGCAGAGTGCAGTGGAGGCCGGGACGCTAAATATCTTCAAGGCAGAGATTGATAAATTCTTGATGTCACAAGGAATTAAAGGCTACGGGGAGAATGCAGGTAAGTGGAGTTGAAATGCCCATCAGCCATGATCGAATGGCAGAGTGGACTCAATGGGCCGAATGGCCTTACTTCCACTCCTATGTCTTATGTCAAGAACAAACTCAGAGAGGCAAAGAAGGGTGGTGTTGGATGGAGACTGTGCAGGATACTTTTTAAGGAAGAAGCAAAGAGCCTTCGGATCATACTGATGTGAAATTGATGTGCAAAGGGATTGTACATTAATGGTGAAGAGGCAGCAGCTAGGACCAAAAAACTTGAAATTGTGGAACCGATGTAAAGCATTAAAAGAATCATGAATTTAAGTAGGGAGAGAATGAACAAGAAGAGTGCAAATACAGTCAAGATAGGAAGAAACAGAAGTGAAGGAACCAGCTGAAATTGTGGCTTTGCCAGGGCAGTCGTATCTGTAAATTTTGGGAAGGAAGTACAAGTGTGTAGTTGGGGGACCAGCAGGTGGGAAGCTGTGGAAGGGAGATGAAATCAGTGACAGTACTATAATCAACTACTCGAGGCTTGGTGTTGGTATCTTGATCAAAGGCAGATAGAATAAAGTGTTTCAGAGTTGGCACATAAACTCTGGCAGGTAGAGATTAGCATGTTAGATGACATCACATGACTCTTATCGATAGGTTTGGTGACAAAATCAGGGTTGGACCTGAGAGGACTGAGGGCAGCAAGTTCAGATGAAAACAGGGTGAGAGATGCAAAAAATTAAGGACATCAATATATCAGCAGTACTCAATGAAGAGATCATGTACAGGTAAAAGGCCAGAGGGCGGGGACCAGATGGAGATGGAGTATTGTAGACTGGTGAAAGGTTCTATGTGGCACTGAGAAGACACTTGCATTGAGATGGGGGCATTAAAGGATAAAATAGGTTCTTTGCTAAGCAGAGAGAGAGCTAAGACTGAACATGTGCCATGAGCATGGATCATAGGAGGTGGTGGGAGCAGCCGTCAGAGGAATTCTACGTCTGTAATTTTGTTTGGATTTGAAAGATTAAGGATAGAACTTCAGCTGGCATCCATGTGGGCTGAAGCAGAGTCAGGGACAGTGACTAAGGAAGAAGATGTGACTGTGAAGACAAATGTTTTATCTAACACTAGTTAAGAAATAGAAATCAATGAAGGTGAACTGGCCAAAAGATTAAAACAGAAATCCTGTCTGAGAGAAGGGCAGAACTTCAAGGTATTGTTTCCTTTGGAATTGGAAACTGGAAAAGTTTTGTTTCCAATTTCCATCATTCTCTCACTTACACTTGGTATATATCTAACTCCTCCTTCCCCTTCACTTCAAAAGCCCTCTTGAATGCCTCAATTGAACCTGCTTTCTTTTTAAAAATTATCGGTCACCGAGGAAATCATATCAAATGCCATTTTTATAAAGTATGTTACATTTAGAAAGGACTAGTTCTCTACTGCAACTGTTCTATTGCTTGGAGTAGTCTGGCTGTCAGTTCTGAGACGTCAGGAGCGTCTCAGAACTGACAGCCAGACTACTGCGACCCTTAGGACTCATAACAGCACACAAGCCAACTTCCACACTCAGACAACAACTCACTAGAACAAAGGACCCAATAGCCAGTACGAGCCAAACTAACGTAGTTTACAAAATACCATGCAAGGACTGCACAAAACACTACATAGGACAAACAGGAAGACAGCTAACAATCCGCATCCATGAACATCAGCTAGCCACAAAACGACACGACCAGCTATCCCTAGTAGCCATACACTCAGACAACCAGGAACATGAATTTGGCTGGGAAAACACTACCATCATAGGACAAGCCAGACAGAGAACAGCCAGGGAATTCCTAGAGGCATGGCATTCATCCACAAACTCCATTAACAGACACATGGACCTGGACCCCATATACAAACCACTACAGCTGAAACTGACACCTGGAAGTGGCAAGAACATCCATCAACAGACACATCGACCTGGACCCCACATACAAACTACTACAGCTGAAACTGACACCCGGAAGTGGCAAGAACAAACCACTATAAATACTGGAAGAAACATCAAAGCAGCGCTTCACAGGAGGCTCCAATAGCACGGATGATGTTCCCTAGCCAGGGAACGAAACGTTTGCAGCAAAAACTTCCAGCTCGGCGAACAGAACCACAACAACGGACATCCAAGCTACAAATCTTCAACCAGACTTTATGTAATATTTGGCTGTGAAATGGATACATGAGTTTTGGTTGCTGTTTTGACAACAATTTGAATTTAACCAATCTGTTTAAATTATGCCCCAGGATACTAAAACCCAATCAAGGTTCACTTTATTGTTTTGACAAAAGACTACCCAGGGAATTCAGCAGCCGGAAGAGTAAGTCACAAAAGATGACTGTGTGGTTCTGAAATTAAGTTGATGTAATTTTAATAAGTATCTTATTGGTACAGTATATTTTTATAGAGTTGGAGGCAGGTAATAAGCAGTTAAGAGAAAGTAGAGTTTACAGATGTAAATAGTGGTTGTTTAATGTTCACTTTTAGAATTAAAAAATAAATTGATGTAATTTTCTTTAAATAGTGGAACTTGGGAGTTTAACAGATTACAAGGTGAGGTGAGGATCCTGGGTATTTTGGCTTTTATTAACAGGAGGGTTGAGTTGAAGAGTTGTGAGGTTTTGCTGCAGCATTATAAAACCCTTGTTAGATCACGCTTGGAATATTGTGTCCAGTTCCTAGCTTCATTGTAGGAAGGATGTAGATATTTTAGAGAGGGTGCAGAGATTTATCAGGATGCTGCCTGGATTGGAGGGCTTTTCACACTGAGAAAAGAAGGAAGTGAGGTGACTTGATAGAGATGTATAGGTAATGAGAGGCATAGATAAAGTAGATAGCCAGAGACTTTTCCCCAGGGCAGAAATGGCTGTCACAAGGGATCATAATTTTAAGGTGATTGGCGGGAGGTATAGGGGAGATGTCAGAGGTAAGTTCTTTACACAGAGAGTGGTGGGTGTGTGAAATGCACTGCCAGCAGTGGTAGTTGAGACATTAGTGACATTTAAGAGACTACTGGACAAGCACATGGATGGCAATAAATTGAGGGGTGTGTAGACTAGGTTGATCGTAGATTAAGATAAATGGCTTGGCACAATATAGTGCTGTATTGTTCTATGTTCTTGTTGGAATGCGTACCTATTTAGACATTAGTTCTCCAAAGAATGCATCACAAACATCTTACCTCAGTGTTTGAAAAGTCTGTAACAGCTTCTCACTAACTGTTTCATGTTTACCTATACAACAGCAAAAAACAAAAACAAAAGAATAAAAACAACAGTAAAATTAAGGGGTATGGTCATTATTGTGAATTGTTCAATGATGAATGAAAATTGTGATTGTCTTTTTTTTACTGAGGGACTTTTGAAGATGCCATCACTCAGATGAAGTTAAAAATCACACAACACCAGGTTATAGTCCAACAGATTTAATTGGAAGCACACTAGCTTTCGGAGCGACGCTCCTTCATCGGGTGATGATGAAGGAGCGTCACTCCGAAAGCTAGTGTGCTCCTAATTATATCTGTTGGACTATAACCCAGTGTTGTGTGATTTTTAACTTTGTACACCCCAGTCCAACACCGGCATCTCCAAATCATCACTCAGATGAGATATTAAACAAAAGCTCTGTCTGCTCCATCAGATAGATACAATTTTGAAAAGGGGCAGGGGGTTATCATGAGTGCCCTGGCCAATACTGGTTCCTCAATCAAAATCTCAGAGTCTATTCAGTTTTATGTTGTTTGTGAGAGCTTGTTGTGCAGAGAAAAAAACATTTCCAGAGATCACTTCAGAGTGTTAACAGGTGTTGCTTTGTGCATTAGTAATTAGCAATTAGTGCCCTGTAATTAGTACTCCAACATGTTGAATACCACATAGACAAAGCACAGAGAATACACTCTGGGTGGAGGTGTTAAATGTTCATCACTATCAGTTATACCATTACTGAATCCTGAAGGACATACCTGCCAGACATAGATCTGAAGGAAAAAACAAGGGAGAAATACTTACTAGGTTGTGTTTTCACGAATCTACTTGTTACAGGTCTATCTGCCCATGACAATGATGATGTAATTGATTACCACTTAGTCTATTAAATGTAAGATAAAGCCCAAAGACTAAGGCCAAGTTGTGTTGAATTTTTTGGAGGGCTGTTACCACGAGGCTTAAAATAGCTTGTTGGATCTTAACAAACTTGCCACATTGATTGCCTATCCCATCCCTATTGTGTCTCCCTCACCTGATTTTCATGCTCTTCACATAACAATTTATCACTCAGCAACTGTCTTTCAAAAAATGACATCCTTTGTGCTCCATCTTTAGAATCCCGCAGTGCATCTGGACACTAGCTTTCCAAAGCTACTCTGCTCTTGAAGAAGGTTTCCACAAGATGTTGGAGAAGGGGAAGACGGCATCATGGTTCTCAAAGAGGAACATGAAAGCCCTGGTGGACTGGACGGTGCAAAGGAGGACTACCCTCTTCCGAGAAGGTTGCTAGAAAACTCTGCAACACCAGACCCTGCCTGCCTCATCTAAGATCATTGCCTGAGTCAGTACAATTTCCAGGGCATGGAGAAATGGCCAGCTGTGCAGCCAAAAGGTCAATGACCATCTCCACTCTGCCTGGATAAGTGCTCCATTCTCCCATCTATCCCTTCTCCACTCACTCTCTCTCTTTCACAGTCCATAACACTCTCATTATTCCTTGCAGCACCTTGTTTTTCTCAATCTCTCTCCTCAGCCTCCATGTTGTTAACCTTGTATGCCCTCTGTACTGTCTCCTCAGTGCAATGCTACATCTTATCACCTTTCCTGCATATGCCTCAGTACTAGCATTTGTGCCTCTTACTGTTATCTCACTAATTTTCCAAATTATTTGCATTGCAGCAGAAGATAACCCATAACAGGGCAGAAGCCAGAGTGGACGGATGTCCAACATCAAGCTCCTTACCCAAAAAGGGAGAATCTTGACCCTTTCAGAGGGATTGTTCCTGCAGGGTTGTTGTAGCATTCACATCACGTCAAATGAGTAAGTAGCACTTTGCATGCAACAGCCACTCACCCACTAACCCGGCTTTCATTCTCAGTCATTGGATGCCATTTTTAACCATTGGCTGCAAAAACTTCTCTCTTTTGAGTTGCAGGTTCTGCAAGATTACTTTCAACAGTATCAATGTGTCCAGTTCCAACTCTGACAAGAAGATCGACATTTCTAGCCCATCTAACACAAACACCTCTGAGTCACTCCATCAAAGCTGCAGGGCTAACAGTCTCTACATCAAGCCACCCCAGCTGCAGAATCTCATACTGCACTTAGACATAATGGGAAGGTGAGAAAGAAGATAATGTATTGAATGCATTTTAGTTGAACAGGTGAAGAAAGCTGGTTTATTTTTCAAAATCTGTGCATAAATGTCATTGATGGTAACTTCTTTGCATCTACATGTGCTTTTTAATATCTCCATATAGGTGCCCAGTATACTGTCATACTATCTAGCATCATAGAGTCATAGAGATGTACAGAATGGAAACAGACCCTTTGAGCCAACTCATCCATGCCGACTAGATATCCCAACCCAATCTAGTCCCACCTGCCAGCATCCGGCTCATATCTCTCCAACCTGTCCTATTCATATACCCATTCAGATGCCTTTTAAATGTTACTACTGTACTAGACTCCACCACGTCCTCTGGCAGCTCATTCCAGACACGTACTACCCTCTGTGTGAAAAAGTTGCCCCTTAGGTCTCTTTTATATCTTGCCCCTCTCACCCTAAACCTATGCCCTCTAGTTTTGGAATCCCCCACTCCAAGGAAAAAAACTTTGTCTATTTATCCTAACCATGCCCCTCATGATTTTGGAAACCTCTATAAGGTCACCTCTCAGCCTCCAACGCTCCAGGGAAAACAGCCCTAGCCTATTCAACTTCTCCCTATAGCTCAAATCCTTCAACCCTGGCAACATCCTTGTAAATCTTTTCTGATCCCTTTCAATTTTCACAACATCTTTCTGATAGGAAGCAGACCAGAATTGCATACAATATTCCAACAGTGGCTTAACCAATGTTCTGTACCGCTGCAACATGACCTCCCAGCTCCTGTACTCAATACTCTGACCAATACAGGAAACATACCAAAAGCCTTCTTCCTATCCTACCTACCTGCGACTCCACTTTCAAGGAGCTATAAACATGTACTCCAAGGTCTCTTTGTCCAGCAACACTCCCAAGGACCTTACCATCAAGTGTATAAGTCCTGCTAAGATTCGCCTTCCCAAAATGCAGCACCTCACATTAATCCAAATTAAACTCCATCTGCCACTTCTCAGCCCATTATAATCTGAGGTAACCTTCTTCGTTGTCCGCTACACCTCCAATTTTGGTGTCATCTGCAAACTTACAAATTAATTCATGGATTGAGACTTACATACAGAGCTGCCGATATTGGCTACAATCAAAGGGAAATGATGTGTACACACAGCCTTGCATGCTTCTGACTTCCTTGGACCTCCTGGCTGATGATGATTCCTAATGTTCAGCACCCATTTGCACAAAGGTGTAGCTGCCAAAGAGTTGCTCAACAGCAGCAGTTCCAGGGAGGAGCCATCTTCAGAGAGGGTCATTAGTACAATGTAATCAAGGAGTATGCATTCTCCTGTGTTTTGCACTAGACTTTTTAGGGCATATGACCTTTATTGCAGGTGGGAAGCACTTCAGAGAGTCAATGCAGACTTGAGGCTAAATGATCTACATCTGCACTGTAGGGATTCTATGATTTATATATGTATTTCTTGATCAATTGAGTCAATGAGCTGAAGAGTGACAGATTTTAATTTGGATAAATGTGAGGTATTACATTTTGGTAAATCACTTTAAAATAGGAAATTGGGTAGTGTTGGAGAATGGAGAGACCTAGGGGTTTGGGTACATAATTCTTTGGACATTTGCATCACACATGGATAAGGTAGTTAAGAAGGTGCTGAGCACGCTTGCCTTCATTGCTCAGACCTTTGAATGTAGGAGTTAGAATGTTATGTTGAGGTTATACAGGACATTGATGAGCCCTCTTCAGGAGTACTATGTCCAATTCTGGCTGCCACGTTATAAGAAGGATATTAGTAAGCTGCAGAGTTTTGATGCAGTGCAACAAGCCTGAGATGTTGGCCAGGGAAGCGGCAGGCAACTAGAAGCTCTGGGTCTTTTTTTACGGACAGAACATAGGTGTTCTGTAAAATGGTCACCCAGTCTATAATTTGATTCCTCAAATTATACAAGACCATATTATGAGCAGTGAATACGGTAGACTAGATTGTGTGAAGTGCAGCTGCTTCACCTGGAAGATGTTTGGGCTCTTGGATACTGAGGAGGGAGGAAGTAACTGGACAAGTTTTATAGCTTCTGCGGTCACAGGACACGTACATATCCAAGTACATAACTGCTTTTTGGTCTCTACTCAGCCATACTCTTCCTTTTACCTAGAAATATGGCCATAGAAGATTTTGAGACACCTCTTCATGTTGGCTTCCAGTCTTTTCTCATAATTCCTCTTTGCTTCTCTTACTTGCTTTTGCTTCTCCCCTCTGAACCTTCCATATTTCTCGATTCTCAATTTGATTTTCTATCTGACGCTTATCATAAACACACTTTTACTCCTTTATATTAATTTAAATCTCTTGTGTTAATCAGGTATCACTGGATTTGCTTGTTCTATCTTCCCCATTGGAGCATGTGCCCAAATCAGTTCCTCTTTGAAGGTAGTCCATTGTTCAGGTACTTCTTTTCCTGCCAATCTCTCAATTCTGCCAAATCCCTGTTCTTGCCCCACTGAAGTCTACTCTCCGCAAATTGATTTTTCTCACTCTGAATTGTTGCATGTCATTCACCACCATCATTCTGAATCTTACAATACAACGACCATTGCTTCCTAAATATTCCCCAACTGACACTAAATCCACTTAGTCCACTTCATTTCTAAGAACTAGATCCAAATGTGCATCCTTTCTTGAAAACTAGACTAGAAAATTACTGCGCTCCCGCATGCAATCCAGGAATACTTACCTCCCGCAGCTCTGTACACTAGATCGTAGAATCCCTACAGTGTCAAAGCAGGCCATTTGGCCCATCAAGTTCACACTGACCATCCAAAGACCATCCCACCCAGACCCATCTCAACCCTAGGACCCTGCATTTCCCCATGGCTAAACTACCGAGCGTGCATGTCTCAGGACACAATGAACAAGTTAGCACAGCCAATCCACGTAACCTGCAAATCTTTGGACTGTGGGAGGAAACCAGAGCACCCAAAGAAAACTCACACAGACATGGGGAGAATGTGCAAACTCCACACAGACAATCACCTGAGAGTGGAATCAGCCTGGGTCTGTGGTGCTGTGAGGCAGCAATGCTAACCACTGAGCCACCGTGTTGCCCATTACAAATAGTCTGATCAATGCTTGGGTAATGGAAGTCTCCCATTATAACTACACTATAACGTTAGCAGCTCTCTGTAATTTCCTTACAGATTTGTTCTTCTACATCTTGTCCCTTAGTTAGTGATCTATAGAATATACCCAGCAATGTGATTGTACCTTTCTTTGTTCCTTAGGTTTAGCTAAATAGATTTTCAGCTTGGACCCCCAGGTCATCCTTTCTCCAGCGTTGCAATGTGCTCCTCAACAAATACTGCTCCTTTTCCTACTTTCCTTCCTTTTCTATCTTTTTTGAACACCTTATATCTAGAAATATTTAACACCCAGTTTTGTCCTTCCTCAAGCCAGGTCTCTACTATCACCACAACATCAAAATTCTACATAACAATCTGCACTATAACTCCCCTATCTTATTTACTATACTTCATGCATTCACATACATGCACAATTAGCCTTGACTTTTTCCTTCCTTACTCTCACTTAAGCTAATAACTTGCTGTTGTCTATGTTAGTGCCAGTTGCACATCATATATACTTTGTGAACCCTGGTCTTCTCCTCTACTATTCTCACTTGATATCCCACCCCCCTGCCAAATTACTTTAAAGCTTTCCCGAAAGTATTATCAAAATGCCTTGCAAGGAATTCAGTCCCAGCTCTATTCAGGTGCAACCCATCCAGCCTGTACACCTGCCATCATCCCCAGGGCCAGCCCACATTCATCTGCCTTCATCGATTTCTGCACACACTTCATGTGGCACTGGGAGTAAACTAGGAATTACTACGTGAGGTACCGCTTGCTAATCTTCTACATAGCTTCTGAAATTTTGATTGCTGGACCACATTCCCCTTCCTCCCCAAGTCATTGGTACCAATGTGGACCTTAATCTCTGTTTCTGGATTAGTGGTGCTGGAAGAGCACAGCAGTTCAGGCAGCATCCGAGGAGCAGTAAAATCAACATTTCGGGCAAAAGCCCTTCATCAGGAACCCTTACCCCAAAAGAATGTTCTGCAGCCACTATGTGACACCTCGGTGCGACCTGGCACCAGGGAGGCAAAATACCATGCTGGGGTTAGATTGACAGCCACAAAAACGCCTATACGTTCTCCTAATTAATAAATCCTCTATTACTATTGCTCCTCCTTTCTTTCCTCCTGTCCAGAAAGTCCCACACAGTGCAATAAACATAACTCTGGCTTCTCTCTCCTGAGAAATCTGTGTCACCATCAGCTTCCAAAATGGAAAATCAATTTCTGAGCAGGATGCCACGGACTCTTGCAGTGCCTGCCTGTTTCGCATGGACTACTTGACCATCTTCCTTCTTCCAGGCCCTTAAGCTACAGTGTGACTACCTCTCTGAATGTAACTCTCATACTCAATTTGCCACAGTGTTTCCAGATGTTGTTCAAGCTCTGAAATGTGAAGCTCAAGTTTCTGCAGATGGAAGAACTCCCTGCACATTTGGTTGTCAATGGAGGACGAGGTGGCAGAGACATTAGTTTCCTAAAAGTGAATAAAAATCAGTTATTAGAAAGAAACAGATCAGATTTGGTTGAGGAAAATCAAGGAATTAAGGGTGGAAACTGTGGAGACATTGACCACGATCTCTCAATTTCCTCAGACTTACAATTAGTGCCAGAGGACTTGAAAAATTCCCATTCTTATTTTAAAAAATCCCACTTAAGTAACCCATTTGAGTTTTTCAATGAGGTAACAGAAGGTTGACCAGAGCAACACAATTGATGTGAAGTTGAATGATCTTCCAGTAGGTGTTTTGAAAGGCTTGCCAGCAAAATAAACCCATGGGATCAAAATGACAGTTGCAACACTGAGTAACAGGCACTAAGAACTGAAGTGAATAATTGCTTTTCATATCAGAAAAAAGTGTCTTTGCATTGATATTTTATTGACCTAAACTTAAACAAATCTGAAACAAGGCCTAAGTGTACAAGACCAAATCTCAAAAGGAAGATAGATGGAAACCTGAAGGAAATAACTTGCAAGACATTGATTAAGTAAAAGTGACTGGATTGCACTGCATGAATATGATGGTCCAAAACACTCTATGATACTGGAATTATAGTTCTCCTAACGAATTAGTGTACTTATCTTTCTGCTATTAATGTTTGTTGTTCAAACATCTCATGACTAATGTTGAGAGATGTAGGCATTTAGCAGTAGTGCTCCAAATACCTTTCTCCTGCTGAAACTTCTTCGCTCTTTCCTCAATGAACCATTCTCCAGATTTCTCCTTCATTTGTCTGAAATATAGAATCTGTATAATTTATTTAAAAAATAAAACTTCAGTTCCTGCAGAGCAGGTCAGTTTTGATGACATGGAATTCAATCTGGTTAAGTGTATTTGGGTTGGACAAACAAGGCAAGGGAATACATTATGAATGGTAGGGCCCTGAGAAGTACCGAGGATCAGAGGAGTTTTGGCGTATGCAAATGCTTTGGATCCTTAAGGTATCAGGACAGTGGATAAAGTGTTTATGACGATACACTGGATATTTGCTTTTATTAGCTGATGCCCAGAGTTTAAGAGCAGGGAGGTTATGCTGGAACTGTATTGGTTAGGCCATAGCTGGAGAATTGTGCATAGTTCTGGATCCGTATGACAGGTTTGATGTGATAGCACTGGAAAAGACACAGAGATTTTGCAGGATGTTAGATTAGATTACTTACAGTGTGGAAACAGGCCCTTCGGCCCAACAAATCAACACCGACCCGCCGAAGCGCAACCCACCGATACCCCTACATTTACCCCTTACCTAACACTCCGGGCAATTTAGTATGGCCAATTCACCTGACCCACACATCTTTGGATTGTGCAAGGAAACCGGAGCACCCGGAGGAAACCCACGCAGACACGGGGAGAACGTGCAAACTCCACACAGTCAGTCGCCTGAGGTGGGAATTGAACCCAGGTCTCTGGCGCTGTGAGGCAGCCTGGGCTGGAAAATTTCAGTTATGAAGAGAGATTGGATAGAATGGGGTTGTTTTCTTTAGAGTACAGAAGATTAAAGGAGATGTGACTGGGATGTATAAATTTACGCACTTTGAGTTGGCGAGTCTATTACTGTTGCAGGCAGTGCGTTCCATGCCCCTACCACTCTGAGTAAAGAAACTATCTTTGATATCTGTCCTATATCTATCACCCCTCAACTTAAAACGATGTTCCCTCGTGCTAGCCATCACCATCCGAGGAAAAAGGTTCTCACTGTCCACCCTATCCAACTCTCTGATTATCTGATATGTCTCAGTTAAGTCACCTCTCAACCTTCTTCTCTCTAATGAAAACAGCCTCAAGTCCCTCAGCCTTTCCTCATAAGATCATTCCTCTATACCAAGCAAAATCCTAGTAAACCTCCTCTGAACCCTTTACAAAGCTTCCACATGCTTCCTATAATGCGGTGACGACACTGTATTGAAGCAAAGAGGTTCTTCTGCAGCTGTACAAGGCCCTGATGAGACCACACCTGGAGTACTGTGTGCAGTTCTGGTCTCCAAATTTGAGGAAAGACATTCTGGCTATTGATGGAGTGCAGCATAGGTTCACGAGGTCAATTCCTGGAATGGCGGGATTACCTTACACTGAAAGACTGGAGCGACTGGGTTTGTATACCCTTGAGTTTAGAAGACTGAGAGGGGATCTGATTGAGACATGTAAGATTATTAAAGGATTGGACACTCTGGAGGCAGGAAACATGTTTCCGCTGATGGGTGAGTGCCGAACCAGAGGACACAGCTTAAAAATCCAGGATAGGCCATTTAGGACAGAGATGAGGAGAAACTTCTTCACCCAGAGAGTGGTGGCTGTGTGGAATGCTCTGCCCCAGAGGGCAGTGGAGGCCCAGTCTCTGCATTCATTTAAGAAAGCGTTGGATAGAGCTCTCAAGGATTGTGAAATCAAGGGTTATGGAGATACGGCTGGAACAGGATACTGATTAAGGATGATCAGCCATGATCATATTGAATGGTGGTGCAGGCTCGAGGGGCAGAATGGCCTACTCCTGCACCTATTGTCTATTGAATCCTTAGAAGAGTATAAAGGCAGTAGGAGTATACTTAAGAGGGAAATCAGGAAGGCAAAAAGGGGACATGAGATAGCTTTGGCAAATAGAATTAAGGAGAATCCAAAGGATTTTTACTAATACATTAAGGACAAAAGGGTAACTAGGGAAAGAATAGGGCCCCTCAAAGATCAGCAAGGCGGCCATTGTGTGGAGCTGCAGAAAATGGGGAGATACTAAACAAGTATTTTGCATCAGTATTTACTGTGGAAAAGGATATGGAAGATATAGAATGTAGGGAAATAGATAGTGACATCTTGAAAAATGTCCGTATTACAGAGGAAGAAGTGTTGATGTTTTGAAACACATGTAGGTGGATAAATTCCCAGGACGGGATCAGGTGTACCCTAGAACTCTGTGGGAAGCTAGGGAAGTGATTGTTGGGCCTCTTGCTGAGATATTTGTATCATCGATCATCACAGGTGAGGTGCTAGAAAACTGGAGGTTGGCAAACATAGTGCCACTGTTTAAGAAGGGTGGTAAGGGCAAGCCAGGGAACAATAGACCAGTGAGCCTGACGTCAGTGGTGGGCAAGTTGTTGGAGGAAATCCTGAGAGAAAGGATGTACATGTATTTGGAAAGGCAAGGACTGATTAGAGATAGTCAACATGGCTTTGTGCGTGGGAAATCATGTCTCACAAACTTGACTGCGTTTTCTGAAGAAGTAACGAAGAGGATTGATGAGGGCAGAGTGGTAGATGTGATCTATATGGACTTCAGTAAGGCGTTCGACAAGGTTCCCCATGGGAGACTGATTAGCAAGGTTAGATCTCACGGTATACAGGGAGAACTAGCCATTTGGATACAGAACTAGCTCAAAGGTAGAAGACAAAGTGTGGGGTGGAGGGTTATTTTCAGACTGGAGGCCTGTGACCAATGGAGTGCCACAAGAATTGGTGCTGGGTCCACTACTTTTCATCATTTATATAAATGATTTGGATGTGAGCATAAGAGGCATAGTTAGTAAGTTTGCAGATGATACCAAAATTGGAGGTAAAGTGGACAGCGAAGATGTCAACAGGACTTTGATCAGATGGGCCAATGGGCTGAGAAGTGGCAGATGGAGTTTAATTCAGATAAATGCGAGGTGCTGCTGTTTGGAAAAGTAAATCTTAGCAGGATTTATACACTTAATGGTAAGGTCCTAGGGAATGTTGCTGAACAAAGAGACCTTGGAGTGCAGGTTCATAGCTCCTTGCAAATGGAGTTACAGATAGGTAGAATAGTGAAGAAAGCATTTGATATGCTTTCCTTTATCGGTCAGAGTATTGAGTACAGGAGTTGGGAGGTCATTTGCGGCAGTACAAGACATTGGTAAGGCTACTGTTGGAATATTGCGTGCAATTCTGGTCTCCTTCCTATCAGAAAGATATTGTGAAACTTGAAAGGGTTCAGAAAAGACTTACAAGGATGTTGTCAGGGTTGGGGGATTTGAGCTATGGGGAGTGGCTGAACAGCTGGGTCTGTTTTCCCTGGAGCGTCGGACATTGAGGGGAGACCTTATTGAGGTTTCTAAAATTATGAGGGGCATAGATAGGACAAATAGACAAAGTATTTTCCCTGGGGTGGGGGAGTCCAGAATTGGAGGGCATAGGTTTAGGGTGAAAGGTAAAAGATATAAAAGAGACCTAAGGTGCAACTTTTAAATGCAGAGGCTGGTACGTGTATGGAATGAGCTGCCAGAGGAAGTGGTGGAGGCTGTTACAATTGCAACATTTAAAAGGCATTTGGATGGGTATATGAATAGGAAGGGTTTGGAGGGATATGGGCCGGGTACGACACGTGGGACTAGATTGGGTTGGGATGTCTGGTTGGCTTGGACGGGTTGGACCGAGGGGTGTGTTTCTGACAAATATTTACTTTTTTCTTAAAGACTTTCCTCAAACATTCAATTATTCCTTAACTTTAAAGAGAATAAAACTTCAACACAGCTTCCCAGTCCAGCAGCTTTCAAACAGTCTTCTGCCATAAAAAATAACAGTCCAACCCAGTTCAATCCATGGTTTGTTTTCCTTTTTCAACATTCTCTGTGGTTCTCATCCCTTGATTTACTACGTATTGCATGACAAAAGAGTGCTGCAAATTTCAAAAACATTATAAGATTCTGGATTAATACTCAATATCAAATGTAAATTTTCATAGTCAATGAAAATATTTTTGGATCACATTGTCCAGGCAGCAAGAACTCAAGCAGCACACAAAAGATGAAAGACATTAAGAAATTTCCACCAACCAGGAATATTGCTGAATCTCAAAGATTTATGGGTATAGTGAATTTGGTAGCTTTTAGTTGTAAAGGCAGGGACTTCCTTTTCTTTGTGCCATAGCAGGCACTTTGTAAGTTGAAAAACTTCTACACTTCTGCACTCTCTGATTTATGGTTTTGAAGGGCTCATCCCCACTCTTCCTTTCTCAGCTTGTCTGAAGCCCACTGCATTCCAGAAAGTTATTGGGTTCGGACGACTGGAACTCAGTGATCACCAGAAATCCATATTCTCAATGGAGTTTCAGTTTTTGAACTGTTTTGATGACTTCCCCCTTCCAATTCAATTGTGCGGCTGGCTGAAACATCCTTCATTTGCTATTCTCTAATACTGCTAAGTTTTAATTCAACTATTTTCTTTGCCGCTTATCATCATTTTCATGATATGATCACTGTTTAGCATCATTTAGGATTATCGATAGAATCATAACACTAGAACTCCAAACAGGTGGACCGCTCTGGCAATACTACTCTGAAACGAGCCATAACAAAAGGGAAAGTGATTTTCTTCAATTACCTAAATATCTTTTTATTATTACTACCTATAAATTAACAGGGGGAGAGAGACAGACAGACAGATAAAATCTATCTTTTTACTCCAAGTTTTCTGAGGTCTTTTCTTCTTTTCTTCCATAGACAGATTCAAGTATACTTTTAAAGAAAAATGTCAGTCCAGAAGCTGTTGCTAGGTAACCATTAAGACTATAAGACCATAAGACATAGGAGTGGAAGTAAGGCCATTCAGCCCATCGAGTCCACTCTGCTATTTAATCATGGCTGATGGGCATTTCAACTCCACTTACCAGCATTCTCCCCGTAGCCTTTAATTCCTTGTGACATCAAGAATTTATCAATCTTGGCCTTTAAGCCATTTAGCATCCCAGCCTCCACTGCACTCCGCGGCAATGAATTCCACAGGCCCACCACTCTCTGGCTGAAGAAATGTCTCCGCATTTCTGTTCTGAATTTACCCCCTCTAATTCTAAGGCTGTGCCCACGGGTCCTAGTCTCCTCGCCTAAAGGAAGCAATTTCTTAGCGTCCACCCTTTCCAAGCCATGTATTATCTTGTAAGTTTCTATTAGATCTCCCCTTAACCTTCTAAACTCCAATGAATACAATCCCAGGATCCTCAGCCGTTCCTCGTATGTTAGACCTGCCATTCCAGAGATTATCCGTGTGAACCTCCGCTGGACACGCTCCAGTGCCAGTATGTCCCTCCTGAGGTGTGGGGCCCAAAACTGGACACAGTACTCCAACGCAGAGTGATTAATGCCATAAAATACTGAAGATTCATCTCTTATCTCTCTTAGAAGCTTAGCTGCCTTCTCACCACAAAGTCTGACTTTTTGTAAACGGTAGGTGATTCATGCAACACCAGGTTATAATCCAACAGGTTTACAGAGGAACCTCAATTAGTGAAGAAGGCGTTTGGAATGCTTTCCTTTATTGGTCAGAGTATTGAGTACAGGAGTTGGGAGTCATGTTGTGGCTGTACAGTACATTGGTTAGGCCACTGTTGGAATATTACGTGCAATTCTGGTTTCCTTCCTATCGGAAAGATGCTGTGAAGCTTGAAAGGGTTCAGAAAAGATTTACAAGGTTGTTGCCAGAGTTGGATGATCTGAGCTACAGGGAGAGGCTGAACAGGCTGGAGCTGTTTTCCCTGGAATGTCGGACGTTGAGGGGTGACCTTATAGAGGTTTACAAAGTTATGAGGGGCATGGATAGAATAAATAGACCAAGTCTTTTCTCTGGGGTTGGGGAGTCCGGAACTAGAGGGTATAGGTTTAGGGTGAGAGGGGAAAGATATAAAAGAGACCTAAGGGGCAACTTTTTCCCGCAGAGGGTGGTACGTGCATGGAATGAGCTGCCAGAGGATGTGGTACAGGCTGGTAAGGGTTTGGAGGGATATGGGTCAGGCGCTGGCAGGTGGGACTAGATTGGGTTGGGATATCTGGTCGACATGGACGGGTTGAACCGAAGGGTCTGTTTCCATCTGTACATCTCTCTGACTCTATCTGAAGGACACGGGCGGGGTGTATTTCATTCGGTTAATCAAATTCCGGATTATCAAATGCCAGGTAACATAGTTTAGCCAAGCACTGGGACCTTGCAATCTTGCCAGTTAATCTGATATTTGGATAATTGAGGTTCCTCTGCATTTGGAGACACTAGCTTTCGAAGCACTGCTTCTTTATCAGGTGGTTGTAAATCAGGATCGTAAGATCTTATGATCCTGCTCCACAACCACCTGATGAAGAAGCAGCGCTTCGAAAGGTAGTGCCTCCAAGTGAACCTGTTGGACTATAAGCTGTTGTTGTGTGATTTTTAACTTTGTCCACCTCAGTCCAACACAGGCTCCTCCAAATCATAGGTGAACCACAGTACACTTCAACTTTCGGACTTTGCAGTGCCCAAAAATTACATGGTAAACCCTCTTCAACCCACAAATTATCCAAATGTTTCTTTAAAAATCTGCCAATGGACCATTTATTTCCAACACCATGAGCTCAAGATGTCCTCGGGCTGATCATTTATTCCCAATAAACTAAATACATAAGCATGTTACAGCAGTGCTTTACTACCATCTTTTGCCATCAAGTTTTAGTTGCATGTATTCTGAGAGCATTGTAACACAGCAACTGAACATCTGTGTAAGAAACTATTATCAATGTACAAGTATAGTTGGTGCTTTACTCCACACTGACCACGTAACTACTTATCAGCATTCACATTAATGAAGGGAAACATATCCTGTATGGAATAGGATGCTTTCCTGACACTAGGGTGTAGGCAGAACTCACATTTACTCTATTTTAAAAAAAAAAACCATGGAGAATAATACTTTGACATTATGATGTGTCCAAGAACAAAACCACTCAGATAAAATTTGTTAATAGATGGTAGTCCCCTCCATTAATGGACTAAAAACACATCAGGACTACTTCACTGACTCTGCGCCATGTTGCAAGTCTTCAAACTGTGCAAAATACAATATAAGTGCACGTTCTTTCTCAATCTTCAATCTTGTGTCAATCCTAAAATAAAACTTTGGGTTTCTTAACAATTGAACGAAAAACAGGCAAATTTACCATCAGTGTCATCACAGTATTTGCAAGTTTATGTTGACACCAGAAGTGGAAGAAATGGAAAAGGTAAAGGAAATGGTTTATGCAAAAATGCTCAGTAACATCATTCTCTTTTAGGAGCTAACCCAAGTTGGAATGTCTTAAAGCAGTCCATTCCCCAACAGCACTGCCAACTTTGGTTAGTCAAATTCCTATAGGTTTGATCACATGATATTCTGATCATTGACATTATATTACATCCAATATGACATCTGAGCAAATATCAACACAATCTAATGCAATTGCAACAACTACTTTTCGCGTGTGTAAATTGGGAAAACGGGAAGTCTGGGCACAACTGTGTTGCAGAGAATGTATCAGATATATGTTTTCACAACTTGTAGGTCAAAGTATGTTATCCATGTTTGGTTACACAAAGCCATGTAACATTTTGAGAAGTTGGATTTTATGAATTTGTGATCCATGCTGGTATTTCTGGGACTTTTTATGCTGCAGTTTGTTATAGACCTGAGAAAGGGAAGTTGGACTCAGACCTCAAGAACCCTAGAGGCAACACAAGTCTGTCTCTCTTTCTCATCGTCTGATTTAAAAAAACCTTAAAAACTCTGAAAAGAAGAACTTCTAAATCAAGTAAAGACCTAGGTCCAACTGACTGGCCACTGAATTAATGATTTTCTATTGCACTGTGGCCAATAGGAAAATTATGTCATTGCCAAAAACCAAATGAACTGTGAAATATTCACCACATTCCACACTCATCACTTCAACGGCTGATCCACAGATTTTCTTCTTTTGTGCTTCTGTTTTTTACCTATAATTTTTTGGCAGAGCTGTCTTTCATATGTTCTGTTTGTGAAATAATGTATACAGGTCTGGATTTAAAGAAGATTTCATTTTCATTTTGTAATAGCTAATAATCCATTTGTCCACTTGTTAACAGCGTGTTTATAATAATCTTTTTTGTTTATTGATCAAACCAAACATCTTTAGTCCTAGATAGCAGAGTCAGGCAAATGAACCATTTTGGTGATTCACCTGGCTATTTATATAGGAGTGGCAGCTCAAGGAACAGTGTGGCTTCATTCCCACTGCACTCTTTCCATCAGTCTACAGAAGGAACATGGCCATTTGTGGAAGCTGATCCAGGAACGTTCAACATACAGTGCAAAACATGACCATAGTTTTAGAAGTTCTTACCTGTGAGCTTGACACACCATGCATCTCCACACATTATTCTTTTTATACACACAGCATTCATGGCACACTTTGTGACTGCAATAGCTACACACCACACCAACTTTAAATACCAATCCTAGGGTGGTCTGACATCGAGCACAGGATCGGTTGCTAAATGCCTGCTGAGAGATTTTTGTCCCATTCCGCCAAATTTCTTGATATTCAGACTTTAACTTTCTGCACAAAAAAAAGTGGTATTTTCATTGGCACAAAGTAACTACAGACATTACTTTTCTCAAAGGTCAAAACAACAGAGCGAGCAGTTAGTTTTACAAAGACAAAATAAAGAAGAGTACAGCATAAGAATAGGCCCTTCAGCACTGTGCTGACACACTATGTCTTTCCAAACTAAAAACCTTTTCCCTGTGCCTCTTAAAAATCACTATTGCATCCATCTTCTACAGGTTAATTCAAGGCACTTACCATTCACTGCATTTTTAAAAAATAACTTGTCTTTCACATCTTTAAACTTACCACTTTTTATTTAAACCTAGGTTTCCTAGTAATTGGCGTATCTACCTTGGGAAAATAAACTCCATTGCATTTTAGGAAGGCAAATCAAGGCAGTATTCATACATTTAATGTTAAGATCCGAGGGAGAGTTGTTGAACAAAGAGAGTGCAAGTTTATAGTTTATTGAAAGTGGAGTTGCAGGTAGGCAGGATAGTGAAGAAGGCGATTGGTACCACTTGTCTTTATTGGTTAGTGCACTGAGTATAGGAGTTGGGAGGTCATGTTGCATCTGTACAAAACATTGGTTAGGTCTCTTTTGGAATACTGTGTTCCATTCTAGTCTCCCTGTTATAGGAAAGATGTTGTGAAACTTAAAAGAGTACAGAAAAGGTGTATAAGGACGTTGCCAGGGTTGGAGGGCTTGAGTTATAGAGCAAGGCTGAATAGCCAGGGGCTATTTTTCCTGGAGTGTCAGAAGCTGAGTGGTGACCTTATGGAGGTTTATAAAATAATGAGGGGTATGGATAGGCTGGATGCAAAGGTCTTTTCCCCATTGTAAAGGTGCCCAAAACTAGAAGGCATAGGTTTCAGATTGGAGGGGAAAGATTTAAAAGGGACCTAAGGGGAAATCTTTTCATGCAGAGGGTGGTGCATGTATGGAATGAGCTGCCAGAGGAATTGGTGGAGGCTGATACAATTAAATCATTTAAAAGGTATCTGAATGGATACATGAATAGGAAGAGTTTAGAGTGATATGGACTAAGTGCTGGCAAATTAGATTAGATTTATTCAGGATATCTGGTCGGCATGGACATATTAGAATGAAGGATCTGTTTTCATGTTGTACCTCTCTCTAACTTCGATATGATATGGTGGCTCAATGGTTAGCTCTGCTGCCTCAGAGCGCCAGGGATCTGGGTTTGATTCCACTCTTGGACAACTGTCTGTGTGGAGTTTGCACATTCTCCCTGTGTCTGTGTGGATTTTCACTAAGTACTCTGGTTTCTTCCCACAGTCCAAAGATTAGGTAAGATGGACTGACCATGCTAATTTGCCCATAGTGTCCAGAAATGTACAGGCTAGGCGGATTAGCCATGGGCAATGCAGGGTTATAGGGATGGAGTGAGTCTAGGTAGGATGCTCTTTGGAGGGCAGGTATGGACTTAATGGACGAATGGCCTGCTTCCACACTGTAGGGATTCTATGTCTCTATGCTTTCTGTCTATGCCTCTCATGAGTTTGTAAACACCTATCAAGTTGATATTCAAGTGAAACAAACCAACTTTGTACCATCTTTATCCGCTTTATGGAAGTGTGGATCTATATGCCTAGATCTTTCTACATATTGATGCTACTAAGAGTTTTGACATTTATTATCAACTTCCCTCCTGCATTAGATCTCCCAAAATGCCTCAGCCCACATCTGTCCAGGTGAAACTCCATATGCCACTTATCCACCCAAGTCTCCAGCCTATCTATATCCTTCTGTTTCCTCTGGCAATGTCTCTTAGTGTCTACAACTCCAAAATCTTTGTGTTGTCCAAGAACTTTCTAATCACCCCAATTACATTCGCCACCAAATCATTGATGTATTTTCCGGACAACAGGGAACTCAGCATTGATCTCTGCAGAACACCACTGGTCACAGCTCGCCAGTCAGAAAACCATCCTCCCTCCGCTACTCTCTGTCTTCTATAACCAAGCCATAACTAAGTCTGTATCTATCTTTGAAGCTCACCATGGATCCCATATGGGGGGGGGTGGGTGAGGGGGTGGGTATGGTGGCTCAATGGT
The DNA here is from genome assembly GCF_020745735.1 of Hemiscyllium ocellatum. NCBI lineage: Eukaryota > Metazoa > Chordata > Chondrichthyes > Orectolobiformes > Hemiscylliidae > Hemiscyllium > Hemiscyllium ocellatum. Next base: position 73,068,760 of record NC_083410.1, read on the forward strand.
TAGCACTGCTGCTTCACAGTGCCAGGATCCTGGGTTTGATTCTGAGATAACTGTGCAAACTTCTCACAGGCAGTGTCCCTGTATCAGTGTGGGTTTCATTCAGGTGCTCTGGTTTTTTTCCACAGTCCAAAGATTTGCAGATTAGGTGAACTGGCCATGTTAAACTGCCCAGTGCCCAGGGATGTGCAGGCTAGATGGATTAGCCATTCAATGTGCAGGGTTCAGGGATAAAGTGGTGGTGGTGGTGTTGGGTATGAACTCAATGGGCTGAATGGCCTCCTTCCACACTGTATGGATTCTGTGATTCTATGTGACCTCATCTTTTATATTAGTCTGTCATGAGGGACTCTATCAAAGCTTTGCTAAAGTTCATTTAGATAATAGATTAGATTACTTACAGTGTGGAAACAAGCCCTTCGGCCCAACAAGTCCACACCGATCCTCCGAAGAGCAAACCACCCAGATCCATTCCCTACATTTACCCCTTCACTACGGTCAATTTAGCATGGCCAATTCACCTAACCTGCACATCTTTGGACTGTGGAAGGAAACCCATGCAGACACGGGAAGAATGTGCAAACTCCACACAGACAGTTGCCTGAGGTGGGAATTGAACCCAGGTCTCTGGCGCTGTGAGGCAGCAGTGCTAACCACTGTGTCACCGTGCCACCCTAACATGTACTACCATCCTGCTCTCATCACTCATCTTTGTCACTTGCTCAAAAACTTCAAACCAGGTTTGTGTGACATGACCTTCCCCGCACATGCTGCCTATTACTAATAAGTCCATGTTTTCCAAATGTGGGTTAATCCTATCACTCAAAATCTTCTCCAATAATTTCCTTACCACTGTTGTAAGGCTCAATGGCTTATAATTTCCCAGATTATTCTTGTTGCCCTTCTTAAACAAAGGTACATCATTGGCCATCCTGTAGTCCTCTGGGACCTCTCATGTGACCTCTCATGCAAAGATTTCGTACAAAGCAGAGGCAATTTCCTCACCTGCCTCCCACCACATTCTGGGATAGATTCTGTAGGTCTTGGGAACTTATCTACTTAATGTGCTTTAATCACCCAACACCTTTTTTACTTTTTATATTGATAAGCCCCAAATATCAACATACCCCTCCCAAGACTCACCATTCAACATTTCCTTCTCCTTTATAAAAACCAATGCAAAATATCAGTAAGGATCCCACCCACTTCCTCTGACTCCACACAAATTCCTTCCTTTGTCCTGGAGTTTACCTATCTTTTTCCTAACTATCCTCCAGGTTCATAAAACATCTTAGTTTTTCTCTTAATTCTGTCTGCCAAAGACATTTCATGGCCCCTTTTAGCCCTCTAAATTCCTTGCTTGTGTACTTCCCTACTAGGGCTGCACGATGGCACAGTGGTTACCATTGCTGCCTCATAGTGCCAGAGACCCGGGTTCAATTCCTGCCTCAGGCAACTGTGTGGAGTTTGCACATTCCCCCGTGTCTGCGTGGACCCCCTCTGGGCGCTCCAGTTTCCTCCCACAATCCAATGATATGCAGGTTAGGTGAATTGGCCATGCTAAATTGTCCGAAGTGTTAGGTGTAGGGGAATGGGTCTATGTGGGTTGCTGTTCGGAACGTCGGTGTGGACTTGTTGGGCCGAAGGGCCTGTTTCCATACTATAAGTAATCTAATCTACTATCTCTGTATTCCTCTGTCTTCAGTTTTGCCAACCGTACATTTGCTTCATTTACATTTTTAACTAAACTCTTAATTTTTCTTCTCATCCAAGGTTCCCAAATCTTGCCATCCTTATCCTTCTACTTTCACAGGAACATGCTGGTCCTAAACTCTAATCAATTGCTCTCAAAAAATTCCACATGACAATTGACAGTCATTTCGCCTGATGAAGGACCAGCACACCAAATTCTGGCTGCTCATCCTCCCTCTCTATAATGCAACTCCTCCACCTCTTTAACATCCCTTTCTGATTTAATTTGAGTCTTTCAGAGTTCCAGTTATAGAGAGTTGTCCAGAAAAATCTTCAATTTCCCAGGCAATTCCTTTGGTGCCTGTGCTGATGGAGATACTTCAATACAAAGAATATTACAAACAAGTCGGATGAACTAAGGGCACTGACAAGACACATGGCAGCATGATGACTTTGCAAAATCAGAAACCTGGCTAAAGGAGGGGCAAATCTGGCAGCTCAATATCTCAGAATATAGATTTTTCATGCAAGATAGAGTAGGTGGCAAAAAAGGAGAGGGAAGTCTAGCATTATTGGTTAAAGAATCAACTGCAGTTGTGAGAAAATATGATATGCTAAATGAAGCTTTTTGGGTTGAGCTTAGAAATAAAAAAGGGGTAGTCACACTATCAGTATACTCCAGACCCACAAATAATGGAAGGAAAATAGAAGAACATATACCAAGACAAATTTCTCCATGTTGGAATAAGACAGCAGTAAAAAATCAGAGACTTTATTTCAATAACAACTGGGTTTCAAACAATAAGGGGCATTGATGGTGAAAAATTTGTGTGTTATATCCAGAAAAGCTTTTTTTTAAAACAATACATGACAAGCCCAAAGAGAGGAGATGCGATTCTGGATTTAATTTTGGAAAATGAAGGTGGCCAAGCGGGTAAAGTGAAATTGGATGATCATATTGGGGATAATGACCACAATTAGGGTAGATTTAGTATTATTATGGAAAAGGACAGAGATAAATATCCCAATAAAAGATTTTAACTGAGGAAAGATAAACTTTACAAAAGTGATTTGGCTAAGTGAACTTAACAGGACTGCTAAAGGATAAATCAATGGTAAAACAGTGGGAGACAATAAAAAGTGAAATCCTTGCGGCACAAAACACACGTGTCCCTCAAAAAAATAAGAGTGGTACTGCCAAGAATTATGGTTGTCTAGACAAATACAGGGGAAGATTAAACAAAAAAAGAAAGCTGATGATAGTCACAAAAGACTTAACATTGAAAATAGCCTAGAGTAGTGTAGAAAGTACAGGGAACAAGTTAAACATGGAATTACAGAAATCAAATAAAAAGAATATTAGCAAGCAAGATAAAGGAAATCCAAAGATGGTTTACCAGTATATAAAATGCAAAAGAATAGCTAAGGGAAATATGGGACCTATCAATGATGTGAAAATGCAGAGGATATGGGAAGAATTTTTATTTTTCTTTGTCTCTGTATTCACAAAGTGGTGATGTGGATATAGTAATCCAAGAGGAGCAATGTGACATTTTGGACAAAATAATCAAAATGAGAGAGGAAGTGTTAGAGGAGTTCAAAACCTTGAAAGTGGAAAAGTCATAAGGGATGGATGGATTGTTCCCCAAGATGTTGAAGGAGGTCAGGGCGGAAATAGCAGATGCTCGAGGAGTGTTCTCCAATCTTCATTAGAGACTGGTGAGGTGCTGAAAGACTGCAGGAATACAAATGTGGTTCCGTTGTTTAAGAAGGGTATAAAGGAAACAATTATAGGCCAGTCATCTTACTTCTGAGGTAGACAAATTGTTGGAATCAATCCTGAGAAATCGAACAATCAAGTCATTTAGAAAGGAATGGACTACTCAGAGATAGTTAGAAAGGCTTTGTTAAAGGAAGCTCATGCTTTACAAATTCGATTGAATTCTTTAATGAAGTGACAAGGAAGGTCAATGAGAGTAGTGCTGTTGTCTACATGGATGTTGCTTACATGGACTTTAGTACGGAATTTGACAACATGGCAACATGGCAGACTGATTTTAAAAAAGTAAAAACCTGGGGATATAGGGTAATGTGTCGAATTGGATCCAATGTTGGCTTAGCAACAGGAAACAATGGTCAATGGCTGCCCTTGCGAATGGAATGCTATTTCAAGTGATGCTGCACCGGGCTCAGTAGTAGGACCTTGCAATTTGATTTATATATTCATGATTTGGAGTCGAATGTGGGGGCACAACTGGGACACAAACATTGGCTGTGTAGAAGACAGCTGTAAACTCCAAAATGATGGGTCGATAGAGTAGATGGGAAAGTGGCGGATGGAGTTAAACATAGAATCCCTACAGAAACAGGCCCTTCGGCCCAGTAAGTGCACACCAACCCTCCGAACAGTATCCCACTCAAACCCATTCCCCATTACTACATTTACCCCTGACTAATGCATCTAACCTAGGTAAAAACAATGACTGCAGATGATGGAAACCAGATTCTGGATCAGTGGTGCTGGAAGAGTACAGCAGTTCAGGCAGCATCCAACGAGCAGCGAAATCGACGTTTCGGACAAAAGCCCTTCAACAGGAATAAAGGCTGTGAGCTGGAAGCATGGAGAGATAAGCTAGAGGAGGGTGGGGTGGGGAGAGAGTAGCATAGAGTACAATGGGTGAGTGGGGGAGGAGATGAAGGTGATAGGTCAGGGAGGAGAGGATGGAGTGGAGAGGTGGAAAAGAAGATAGGCAGGTCGGACAAGTCCGGACAAGTCATGGGGACAGTGCTGAACTGGAAGTTTGAAACTAGGATGAGGTGGGGGAAGGGGAAATGAGGAAGCTGTTGAAGTCCACATGATGCCCTGGGGTTGAAGTGTTCCGAGGCGGAAGATGAGGCGTTCTTCCTCCAGGCGTCTGGTGGTGAGGGAGCAGCGGTGAAGGAGGCCCAGGACCTCCATGTCCTTGGCAGAGTGGGAGGGGGAGTTGAAATGTTGGGCCATGGGGCGGTGTGGTTGATTGGTGCGGTAACTCGGAGATGTTCCCTAAAGCGCTCTGCCAGGAGGCGCCCAGTCTCCCCAATGTAGAGGAGACCGCATCGGGAGCAACGGATACAATAAATGATATTAGTGGATGTGCAGGTAAAACTTTGATGGATGTGGAAGGCTCCTTTAGGGCCTTGGATAGAGGTGATGGAGGAGGTATGGGCACAGGTTTTACAGTTCCTGCGGTGGCAGGAAAAAGTGTTAGGATGGGAGGGTGGGTCGGAGAGGGGCGTGGACCTGACCAGGTAGTCATGGAGGGAACAGTTTTTGCAGAGGCGGAAAGGGGTAGGGAGGGAAATATATCCCTGGTGGTGGGGTCTTTTTGGAGGTGGCGGAAATGTCGGCGGATGATTTGTTTTATACGAAGGTTGGTAGGGTGGAAGGTGAGCACCAGGGGCGTTCTGTCCTTGTTACGATTGGAGGGGTGTGGTCTGAGGGCAGAGGTGCGGGATGTGGACGAGATGCGTTGGAGGGCATCTTTAACCACGTGGGAAGGGAAATTGCGGTCTCTAAAGAAGGAGGCCATCTGGTGTGTTCTATGGTAGAACTGGTCCTCCTGGGAGCAGATACGGCAGAGGCAGAGGAATTGGAAATACGGGATGGCATTTTTGCAAGAGATAGGGTGGGAAGAGGTGTAATCCAGGTAGCTGTGGGAGTCGGTGTGTTAGTAAAAAATGTCAGTGTCAAGTCGGTCATCATTAATGGAAATGGAGAGGTCCAGGAAGGGGAGGGAGGTGTCAGAGATGGTCCAGGTAAATTTAAGGTCAGGGTGGAATGTGTTGGTGAAGTTGATGAATTGCTTAACCTCCTCGCGGGAACACGAGGTGGCGCCAATGCAGTCATCAATGTAGCGGAAAAAGAGGTGGGGAGTGGTGCCGGTGTAATTACGGAAGATCAACTGTTCTACATAGTCAACAAAGAGACAGGCATAGCTGGGGCCCATACGTGTGCCCATGGCTACCTCTTTGGTCTGGAGGAAGTGGGAGGATTCAAAGGAGAAATTGTTAAGGGTGAGGACCAGTTCGGCCAAACAAATGAGAGTGTCGGTGGAAGGGTACTGTTGGGGACGTCAGGAGAGGAAAAAACGGAGGGCTTGAAGGCCCTGTTCATGGCGGATGGAGGTGTAGAGATATTGGATATCCATGGTAAAGATGAGGCGTTGTGGGCCAGAGAAACGGAAGTCTTGGAGGAGGTGGAGGGCTTGGGTGGTGTCTCGAACGTATGTTGGGGGTTCCTGGACTAGGGGGGATAGGACAGTGTTGAGGTAGGTAGAGATGAGTTCAGTGGGGCAGGAGCATGCTGAGACAATGGGTCGGCCAGGGTGGTCAGGCTTGTGGATCTTGGGAAGAAGGGAGAACCGGGCAGTGCGGGGTTCCTGGACTATGAGGTTGGAAGCTGTGGGTGGGAGATCTCCTGAGGTGATGAGGTTCTGTATGGTCTGGGAGATGATGGTTTGATGATGGGGGGTGGGGTCATGGTCTAGGAGGCAGTAGGAAGAGGTGTCCTCGAGTTGGCGTTTAGCTTCAGCGGTGTAGATGTCAGTGTGCCAGACTACCACTGCACCCCCTTTATCCACTGGCTTAATGGTGAAGTTGGGACTGGAGCAGAGGGATTGGAGGGCTGCGCGTTGTGAGGGTGAGAGGTTAGAGTGGGGGAGGGGGGTAGACAGGTTGAGGCGGTTAATGTCCCGGCGGCAGTTGGAAATGATGAGGTCGAGGGCAGGTAATAGGCCAGCATGGGGTATCCAGGTGGATGCAGTGTGTTGGAGGTGGGCAAAGGGGTCCTTGGAAGGTGGGCGGGAATCCTGTTTGTGAAAGTAAGCTCAGAGGCGGAGGGACAGAAGAATTGTTCAACGTCACGGCGTGTATTAAATTCATTGATGCATGGACGGAGGGGGATGAAGGTGAGTCCTTTGCTGAGGACTGATCGTTCGTCCTCAGTGAGGGGGAGGTCTGGAGGGATGGTGAAAACTCGGCAGGGCTGGGAGCTGGGATCTGGTGTGGGTGTGGGGTCGGAGCCAGTGCCTGGAGTGGGTGTGATGGTGGGGGGAATGGGGGTGGAGTCATGAGCATGGGTAATGTGCCCCTCAGGGTTCAGGGGGGTGGGGATAGTGACAGTGGGGTCTGTGGGGGGCGTGTCAGCAGACTGCAGGTGAGTGGCGCTGGTGGGGGCGGAAGTGGTGGCAGACACGACAGTAGGGGTGGCGGAAGTCACTAAGTGTGTGGCATCAGCGATGATGTGAGGGCCGGAAGTGGCTTTGGGAGTGGCCATGGTGGGGGCGGAAGTGACATCATCAATCAGCGTGGGGGTGGAAGCTGCATCAGCCGCATGGCTAATGGCATTTCCGAGGCCGGGGGAATCTTCTGGAATGTTTGAGGAGCGCTGGTTATGGAGGTGGGTGGATAAAAGCTTGTTGTACTTACAGTTTTTGATGTTTGAGATGGAGTTGAAGTACTGTTTGTTGAGAGTATGAATTCTCCTGAGGATGTAATACAGAGTGGGTCCTTTGCAATTCTGAGAGAGTGTGGCCCTCAGCTGAGGTTAGGTGTCGGCGCATTGCTGCAAGCGTGGAGGGGAGGATCCTGAAAGAGAACTGTTGCTGGTGTTTTTGAATCTGTAGTCTGTACTGTTTGTCCTGTTCGGGTCCGAACTCTGCCGGTTTAAAGGTGGTTCGGAGTCCGTGTGGGATGAGTTGGTTACGGAGGCAGGCACTGAGAAAGCAAATGTGGCTGTGGTACTGAGTTTGTTTCACAACATGGTTGAAGAGTTTCAGGGCAGAGGAAATGGCCTGGAAGTTGCAGTGGGAGATGGACTCCCTGAGATTCTTGTAGAGAGAGGAGGAAAACTTCTTCAAGGCAGGCATCCTTGCAAGAGGATTCGCAGTAGGGTTCAAATCAACTAGGTAAAAACAATGACTGCAGATGCTGGAAACCAGATTCTGGATCAGTGGTGCAGGAAGAGAAAAGCAGTTCAGGCAGCATCCAATGAGCAGCGAAATCGACGTTTCGCGGGATGTGGACGAGATGCGTTGGAGGGCATCTTTAACCACATGGGAAGGGAAATTTCAGTCTCTAAAGAAGGAGGCCATCTGGTGTGTTCTATGGTGGAACTGGTCCTCCTGGGAGCAGATACGGCGGAGGCGGAGGAATTGGGCACCTCCTAGCAGAGCGCTTTAGGGAACAAATCCGAGATACCCGCACCAATCAACCATACCGCCCCGTGGCCCAACATTTCAACTCCTCCTCCCACTCTGCCAAGGACATGGAGGTCCTGGGCCTCCTTCACCGCTGCTCCCTCACCACCAGACGCCTGGAGGAAGAACGCCTCATCTTCCGCCTCGGAACACTTCAACCCAGGGCATCAATGTGGACTTCAACAGCTTCCTCATTTCCCCTTCCCCCACCTCATCCTAGTTTCAAACTTCCATTCAGCACTGTCCCCATGACTTGTCCGGACTTGTCTGACCTGTCTATCTTCTTTTCCACCTATCCACTCCACCCTCTCCTCCATGACCTATCACCTTCATCTCCTCCCCCACTCACCATTGTACTCTATGCTACTCTCTCCCCACCTCACCCTCCTCTAGCTTATCTCTCCATGCTTCCAGCTCACTGTCTTTATTCCTGATGAAGGGCTTTTGTCCGAAATGTCGATTTTGCTGCTCGTTGGATGCTGCCTGAACTGCTGTGCTCTTGCAGCACCACTGATCCAGAATAATGCATCTAACCTGCACATCTCTGAACACTGTGGGCAATTTAGCATGGTCAATTCACCTACCTGCACATCTTTAGGTTGTGCGAGGAAACCGGAGCTCCCAGAGGAAACCTACACAGACACTGGGAGAATGTGCAAACTCCACACAGCCTGAGGCTGGAATCAAACCCAGTTCCCTGTGCCATGAGGCACCAGTGTAAACCACTGAGCCACTGTGCCACCCCGATAAGTGATAAGTGTGAAGTAATGTATTTAAGGAGGTCAAATAATGAGAAGGAATATCTGAGAGGGTTAGATGGAATGAGAGATCTTGACATGCAAGTGTACAGGTCCCTAAAGATAGCAGTATAAGTAGATAAGGTTGTAAAGAAAACACATGAAATGTTGTCTTTCACTGGCAGAGGTATAGAATACAAAATTAGGGATATAATAATGAAATTGTAAAAGATATAAAATACTGGTGAGGCCACAACTGTTCTTGTCATCACATTACAGGAAGGACATTATTGCTCTGGAGGGAGTGCAGAGAAGATTTACTAGAATGTTGCCAGGAGAATTTTAGCTAAGAGGAGAGATTGAAGGTGTTTCCCTTGGACCCGAGAAGGCCAAGGGGTGACATGATTGAGGTATACAAATTTGTGAGGGGCAGAGATAGAGTAGACAGAAGGAACCTGTTTTCCTTGGCAAAGTTCAAAAACCAGGGATCAGAGATTCAAGCAAAGTGGCAAAAGGATTAGAGCGTACAAGAGACAAAAGTACTTCATGCAGAGTTGTTGGGTGTCTGGAATTCACTGCCTGAGTTGATGGTGAACTCTTTAAAAGGTATCTGGATTGGCACCTTAAGTGCTGTATGTTGAAGGGCTATGGGCAGTGGGGAGGAATATGGGATTAGAAAGGGTCTCTGAATGTCTTCCGATCAACATGGATAAGATGGGCTGAATCATTCTGTGTTGTATCATTACTATGGTACTGTAGTTCTATGGGTGTTTGCAGTGTACAAATTGGCTGCCAAACGTTCTATTTTATACTCATTTGACACTGAATGTACTTCAGAAAATACAAAATTGCTTGTAAAATGCTTCAAGACATTAACCAAACCACTAAAAAGCACTGACATTAAACCATTTGATTGATGTTAGTCTGATCAATATTTCCCATGGAACACCTTCAACAGCTATGGTATTTTATTTGGTCAATATAATCATATAACGCTGTTTTGCGATCAATATCTGGACTCTAAATGTTGTTTTCTAAAAATTCATCATAATTCTAAACTTCCTTTTAGATATTCCAGTAATAGGCCCTTCACTGTAGCACTGAAACTTCTCTTTGAATGGATCATTAAAAATATTTTATGTTGCTCACCTTATCCGCTCTTCTTCAGCTTTACGTAACTTTTCATCCCGTTGAAGGACTTCCAGCATATTCTCACGTTCTAGATTTTTGAGGGATTTGATGTCCACCTCCATTTCCATTCTTACGTCTATCCAATTTCAAGTGTCACTATTATTTGATAGTTTAGTGCCACAAATTTGTGTGCAGATCAACAGGTTGAGAGAAAATTTTCTGAACTGCGTAGGCTCAATAGGTTCTTAATGTTGCATTGCATTTTTGGCTTGACAGTTGCTATTAAACTCATCACCACTGTATTCCCATTTTTTCATACGTTCCCATTACCACTTCATTAAACAATTTTACCTTTTCCTTTCAGATCGATGCACTCAAAATTATTCTCTTTTCAGTCATTCATCATGCTAAACATTGATTCTGGGGCTGTACTTCTCCATCAGGATTACTTGCTTGAACACAGTGAAGTGCAACATTCTTCGAGTAACATCCAACTTCGAACACATAGCATTGTCTTGAATCATAAGTAGCTTTAGACCTTATAAAAGAGTAAGCAAATTTCAGCTTTTTTACTCTAATCACTGTTACTGAATTGAACATGTGTCTCATCTCAGATTATGCTTTCACGGCACTACTCAACAGGAACTTTGTATACTTTACTTGTACTCACCATTCTTTTGTTAGATATTAATGGATTAGAAAACTGGATAGCCATTGATTGTGTCAGTGTAAATTTATATCTTATAGCGAGTTATAGTTGACTTTGAATTGTCACTATTTATTCAAAACAATCTTAACATAGAACATATACAGCGCAGAACAGGCCCTTTGGCCCTCAATGTTGCGCTGACCTATGAACTAATCTAAGCCCATCACCCTGGACTATCCCATCATTATCCATATGCTTATCCAAGGACTATTTAAATGCCCCTAAAGTGGCTGAGTTAACTACATTGGCAGGCAGGGTATTCCATACCATTACCACTCTGAGTAAGAACCTGCCTCTAACATCTGTCTTAAATCTATCACCCCTCAATTTGCAGTTATGCCTCCTTGTACAAGCAGATGTCATCATCCTAGGAAAAAGACTGTCACTGTCCACCCTAGCTAATCCTCTGGTCATCTTGTATGTCTCTATTAAATCGCCTCTTAGACTTACAGATTAGATTAGATTACTGACAGTGTGGAAACAGGCCCTTCGACCAACAAGTCCACACTGACCCACCGCCCACCCAGACCCATTCCCCTACACCTAACACTATGGGCAATTTAGCATGGCCAATTCACCTACCCCGCACATTTTTGGACTGTGGGAGAAAAGCGGAGCACCCGGAGGAAACCCACGCAAACACAGGGAGAATGTGCAAACTCCACACAGTCAGTCACCTGAGGCGGGAATTGAACCCAGGTCTCTGGCACTGTGAGGCAGCAGTGCTAACCACTGTGCCACCGTGCCACCCTCCAACTTCTTCTCTCCAACGAGAACAGACCCAAGTCCCTCAGCCTTTCCTCATAAGACCTTCACTTCAGACCAGGCAACATCCTGGTAAATCTCCTCTGCACCTTTTCCAATGCTTCCACATCCTTCCTATAATGCGGCAGGACTGCACACAATACTCCAAGTGAGGCCGCATTAGCATTTTGTACAGTTGTGGCATGACATCACAGTTAAATAAAACCAAACACACCGTATGCCTTCTTAACAGCACTATCTGGGTTGCACCTTTCAAGGACCTATGTACATTGACAACAAGATCACACTACCAATAATATTTCCAGTGACTCAGTGTTCTGCCTTCTTGTTATTCTTCCCAAAGTTGTCGCTACTGCCCTTCTTAAACAAGGACACAACATTCGCAATCCTCCAGTCCTCTGGCACTAAACTTGTAGACAATGACAACTCAAAGATCAAGGCCAAAGGCTCAGCCATCTCCTTCCTAGCTTCCCAGAGAATTCTCGGGAAAATCCCATCCAGCCTAGGGGATTTATCTACTTTCACACCTTCTAGAATTGATAACACCTCCTCCTTACTAACCTCAATCCTTTCAAGTCTAATAGCCCATATGTCAGTCTTCTCCTGTACAATATTTTCCTTTCTCAGAGTGAAAACAGATGAGAAAAATTCGTTTAGCATCTCTCCGATCTCTATAGGGTCCCACTTCTGTCTTTGACAGGCCCCATTCCTACCCTTATCATCCTTTTATTCTTCACATATCCATAGAAAGCTTGAAGGTTCTCTTTTATTCCACCTGCTAAAGACTGCTCATGACCCCTCCTTGCTCTTCTAACTCTCTCTTTATATCCTTCCTAGCTGCTCTGTAACTCTCCATCGCCTCATCTGAACCATCTCGCTTCAAAGTCAATAAGCCTCCCTCTTCTGCTTAACAACAGATAGAATTTTTTTAGTAAACCACAGTTCCCTTACCTTATCACTTCCTCCCTGCCTGGCAGGGACATACCTATCAAAGATACACAATATCTGTTCCTTAAACCAGCTCCACATTTCAATTGTCTCCATCCCTTCCATTTTGCTGCCCCATTCTCTCCCTCCTAAGTCTTGCCTAATCGCATTATAATTCCCCTTCCTCCATCTATTACTCTTGCCCTGTGGCATGTACCTGTCCCTTTCTTTTGCGAAACTAAATGTAACCAAATTATGGTCACTCTCTCCAAAGTGCTCACCTCTCACTAAATCAAACACTTGGCCTGGTTTATTACCAAGTACCAGATCCAGCGTGGCCTCCCCTCTTGTTGGCCCTTCGTCATACTGTGTCATACTGGACAAAAACTGGTCCATCCTACGTACCAGAGTTATAGCATTTCCAGTCAATATTGGGGAAGTTAAAGTCCCCATAATGACCGTCCTGTTCCTTTCACTCCTGCCCAGAATCAATTTGCCAATCCTCTCATCCACATTCCTGGAACTTTGCGGAGGCCTTTTAAAAACTCCCAGCAGTGTGACCTCTCCTCTCCTGTTTCTAACCTTAGCCCATACCACCTCAGTAGACAAGCCTTCATCAAAAGTTCTTGCAGCCACCGTTATATCGTCCTTGACTAACAAAGTCACACCTCCTCCTCTTTCACCACCTTCCCTGATCATAATGAAAGATCTAATCCCTGGAAGCTGCAACATTCATTCCTGACCTTGATCTATCCATTCCTCAGTAATGGCTACAATATTGAAGTCCCAGCTCAATATTGTAAGCTCACATACCTTATTCCAGATACTCCTGGCATTGAAATAGGCACACTTCAAACCAGCTTACTGACTGCCAGCACACTCCTGTGACCATGAAATCCTGTCCATGTCCTCCCTACTCTCATTCTCCTGTGTACTAGAATACAACACAGGATCCCATCCGCCTGTTGAGCTAGTTTAAACCCACCCTAATGACAAACTTCCCACCCAGGATATTAGTACCCCTCTGGTTCAAGTGAAGACCTCCTGTTGTAGAGGTCCCACCTTCCCCAGAATGAGCCCCAATTATCCATAAATCTGAAACCCTCCCTCCTGCACCATCCCTGCAGCCACATGTTCAGCTGATATCTCTCCCTGTTCTTTGCCTCGCTATCACATGGCTTGGGTAACAACCCAGAGATAACAACTCTGTTTGTTCTCATTCTTAAATTCCACCCTAGCTCCTCAAATCCTGTCTTACATCCCTATCCCCCTTTCTATCTATGTCTTTGATATCAATGGACCACAACTTGGGACTGGTCACCCTCTCCCTTCAGGATCCCAAAGACATGATCCAAGACATCACGGTCCCTGGCACCTGGGAGGCAACACACCAATCGTGAGTCTCTTTCGTTCCCAACAAACCTTCTATCTGACCCTCTAACAATTGAGTCCCCAATGACTAACACCCTCCTCCTTTCCCTCCTTCCCTTCTACGCAACAGGGATAGACTCTGTGCCAGAGACCTGCACCACAGTGCATGCCCCTCATAAATTATCCCCTCCAACTGTATCCAAAATGGCATATTTGTTTTTCAGGGGAACTACCATAGGGGATCCCCCTTCTAACAGTTACCCAGCTTGTTTTATGCCTACTAGTAACTACTTCCCTGTAATTCTTATCTGTCACAGACTCTGCCTCCCGAAGTTAATCCAACTCCCACTCCAGTTCCCTAACGCAGTCTTGGAGGAGCAAATGTTGGGTGCACTTCCTGCAGATGTACTTGGATAGGATACTAATGGTGTACTTCACCATTATGCAGGAGGAACATTCCTCTCCCTGCACTGCCACCTCTGCTAGTCCCCTTATCAGAAAGTTAAAAAAAAGAAGAGACGCTTACCTGATGTGTTCCTGGTGTATAAGGTTAGAGAATGTCGATGGTTGGGAGGCCGTACAAGGTTAGGATCTCAGCTTTAGAAAACACTCACTTACATAGCTGAAGGGAAAAAAATCTATCTTTCCCAGAAACCTCTGCTCTCTGAGGTGCTGCTGCCACCTTTCCTGACAGGCCCCTGGTCCAAAGCTCCCACTCTTCCTGATGCTGGCAACTGAAATGGAGGCTCTGATGCTCAAGGTAAGCATTTAAAGTTTTAAATCAGTGACTCACCTTTCCCAAAAGTGGAGCAAGGTCAATTTTGATGGTACTAGACAGGAACTTCAAAGAGTTAATAGACAGGAACTTCAAAGAAACTGTTCACAGGTAAAGAGACATCTGGCAAGTGGGAAACTTTCAAAACCAAAATAACAAGAGTTCAGGGCCAACATGTTCCTGCTACTGTGAAGAGCAGTGCTGGCAGGAGTAGAGAACACGTGAGATATTGAGGATCTGGTCGAGGAAAAGGAGGAGACTTATGTCAGATATAAGCAGCTGGGATAAAGTCTGGGAGAACAATTAAGAGGGAAATCAGGAGGGCAAAAAGGGGACTTGAGATAGCTTTGGCAGATAAGGTAAAGGAGAATCTAAAGAGATTCTACAAGTATATTAAGGGCAAAAGAGTAACAAGGGAGAGATTAGAGCTCCTTAAACATCAACAAGGTCATCTAGATATAGAGCCACAGGAGATGGGTCAGTTCTTAAATGAATATTTTTCTTCAGTATTTATCATGGAGAAAGACATGGAAGCTAAGGAACTCAGGGAAATAAAACATGATGCCTTGAAAAGACTCCTTATTAAAGAAACAGAGGTGCTGGAGGTCTTAAAATGCATTAAGGTCGATAAATTCCGAGACCTGACCAGGTATTTGTGGGAAGTTACGGAAGAAATTGCTGGGCTTCTAACAAAAACATTTGTATCATCGACAGACATGGGTGAGGTGCCAGAAGACTGGAGGGTGGTTAAATGTTGTGTCATTATTTAAGAAAGCTGCAAGGAAAAATCTTTGCAAGGAACTACAGACAGGTGAGCCTTACCTCAGTGGTGGGTAAGTTGTTGGAGGGGATTCTGTGAGACAGGACCTACATGCATTTGGAAGGCAGAGTGGCATAAGAACATAAGAACTAGGAGCAGGAGTAAGCCATCTGGCCTTTCGAGCCTGCTCTACTATTCAATACGATTATTGCTGATCTTTTTGTGGCCTCAGTTCCTCTTACCCAGTCTCTCACTATCAACCTTAATTACTTCATTGTTAAGAAAACATCTATCTTAGCTTTAAAAACATTTACTGAATTAGTGTGAACTACTTTACTGAGCAGGGAATTCCAGAGATTCACAACCCACTGGGTGAAAAAGTTCCTTCTCAATTCAGTCTTAAATCTGCTTGCCCTAATTTTGAGGTTATGCTCTCTTGTCCTGGTTTCACCTGCCTGTGGAAACATCCTCTCTACATCAATCTTATCTATTCCTTTCATAATTTTATATGCTTCTTTAAATCCTCCCTCGTTCTTCTAAGTTCCAATGAATATCATCCCAGTCTGCTCATTCTCTCCTCATAAGCTAACTCCTTCAAATCCCGAATTAACCTTGTGATCCTCCTTTACACCCCCTCTAGTGCCAGTGCATCCTTTTTCAAGTAAGGAGACCAAAGCCACATGCAGTACTCCAGGTGTGGCCTTACTAGCTCCCTACACAGTTGCAACATAACCTCCCTACTTTTAAACTTAACTCGTTTAGCAATGAAGGACAAAATTCCATTTGTCTTCCTAGTTACCTGCTGTAGCTGCAGACCAACCTTCTGTGATTCATGCACAAGGACTCTCAGGTCCCTCTGCATAGCAGCATCCTGCAACATTTTACTATTCAAGTCATAGTCCTTTTTACTGTTACTCCAATCAAAACAGATGACTTCACATTTATGAACATTGTATTCCATCTTCCAGACCTTTGCCCACTCACTTAAAGTATCTATGTCCTCTGGAAAGTTTCACAGTCCTCTGCACACTTTGGTCTGCTATTCATCTTTGTGTCATCTGCAAACTTAGACATACTACATGTGGTCCCCAACTCCAAATAATTTATGGAACTTGTGAATAATTGTGGTCCTGACACTGATCCCTGAGGCACACCACTAGTTACTGATTGCCAACCAGATATTATCCCCACTCTCTGTTTCCTGTTAGTTAACCAATCCATTATCCATGCTAACACTGTACCTGTAAAGCCATGCATCTTTATTTTATGCAGCAACCTCTTGTGCAGCACCTTGGCACGCCATATCTACACTGCCCTCCGCCACCCAACCCCATCCAAATCCACCCCCTCTGTCCCCATCCAATACTGCCCTGCCCCAGAACTCAGTCCAACACCGGCTCCCAACCCCATCCAATACCGCCCCCCCATCCCCTCTCCGGGGCAGCCAGACTGTACACCAACAAGGCCGCTGCTGCAGCTGCCTTTGTGGGGTAAGTCTCCAAATGGTACACACACACAATCTTTTATTGCAACTTTTCGAGAGGTTCCATGTTTGCCCTGTACAGGACAATGGTATCTGGGGAAGGGAGGTGGCGGGGGGTGGGGTGGAGTGGGGGGGAGGAGTTAGGGTACACACCTCTGTAGAATTCCAGGCAAACTGTGGGGAGAGAGAGGGTGGGAGGTCAGTCATTTGGAGACGGTGCCTATTTAATCACTGTAAACAAAAGACACGATCACTGTTAGAAACAAGTCTTTGATGTAATGTTTCTACCGGGCCCTCAAGATCTTCTTTGGATAATTCGATTTTCAGGTAATTGGTATTCAGATAATCGAGGTTCTTCTATATATACTTTGGCTGAGCACTTTGAAAAATTGCTTTGAAAGTCCTCCACTGCTCGTCAACTGTCCCACCGTAAACTCTTTGTTTCCAGTCTACTTTAGCCAAATCCTCCCTCATCCTAGTCTAGTCTCCTTTGTTTTTAGCACAGGATCCTGGTATTGGATTTTACCTTCACACTCTCCATTTGTATTCTAAATTCAACCATACTTTGATCACCATCCAGGCAAATGTGAGGTGATGCATTTTGGAAAGTCTAATTCTTGAGCAAATTATACAGTAAATGGAAGAGCCTAGGGAAAAGTTGATGAGCAGAGAGATCTGGGAGTTCAGGTCCATTGCACCCTGAAGGTTGCTGCACAGGTGGATAAAGTGGTCAAGAAGGCATATGGTATACTTGCTTTCATCAGACAGGGTACTGAGTATAAGAGCTGGCAGGTTATGTTAAAATTGTACATGACGTTGGCTAGGCCGCATTTAGAATACTGTGTACAGTTCTAGTCGCCACATTACCAAAAGGATGTGGATGCTTTGGAGAGGGTGCAGAGAGAGGTTTACAAGGATGTTGCCTGGTATGAACACAGAACATAGAACATTACAGCGCAGTACAGGCCCTTCAGCCCTCAATGTTGCGCTGCCCTGCCATACTAATGTGAAGCCCATCCCACCTACACTATTCCATGTATGTCCATATGCCTGTCCAATAACGACTTAAATGTACTTAAACTTGGCGAATCTACTACCATTGCAGGCAAAGCATTCCATATCCTTACTACTCTCTGAGTAAAGAAGATGCTAGATATGAAGAGATGTTGAGTAGGTTAGGTTTGTTTTCATTAGAAAAAAGGTGAGGGGGGACCTGATTGAGGTCTACAAAATCATGAAGGTTATAGATAGGGTATATAGAGATAAGCTTTTTCCCAGGTTGAAGGATTCAATCATGAGAGGTCACGCTTAAAAGATGAGAGGTGAAAAGTTTAAGGGGGATACACGTGGCAAGTACTTTACACAGAGGTAGTAAGTGCCTGGAAGCGTTGCCTGAAGAGGTAGTAGAGGCAGCCACAATGGATTCATTTAAGATGCTTCTGGACATTTGCATGAGTAGGTGGGGAGCAGTGAGATACAGATGCTTAGGAATTGGGTGACAGGTTTAGACAGTAGATTTGGATCAGCTCAGGCTTGGAGGGTCCAAAGGCCTGTTCCTGGGCTGTAAATTTTCTTTGTTCTTCTTTGTTCTTCTTGTTCACTCCTTCCAAGAGGATCCGTAACTATGAGGTCATTAATTATTCTTATCTCATTACACAGGACCAGATTTAGGATAACTTCCTCCCTCGTTCAAGAAAAATTTCGTGGATACACTCGACAAACTCCTCAAGGCTACCCTGACAGAGCTGGTTCGACCAATGAACATCTAGATTAAAATACCTCATGATAATTTCTCTGTTTACTGCCCACCTCAATGTGATATTATTATTTGGAGGACTATAGACTACGCCGATCAGTGATTTTTTTTTCTTCTTAGAATTTCTAATTCCCACCCAAATGGATTCAATATTATTCTCCATAGAACCTATATCAGCATCACCCTGATGTTGTCCTTGAATATCAGAGCTACACCGCCTCCCTTACCTTTCTGTCTGTCCTTCTGCATAGTCTGATACCCTTCGATATTTAACTCCCAGTCATAACCATTCTGTAACTATGTCTCTGTAATGTCTACAAATCACATTCATTTGCAAAGGTTTGTGCCATCAAGCTTGTCATGAACGCTACGAGAATTCAGGTAATGTGCCGTTTTCCTTATGATTTCCAACATCTCTAATAATATCTCTGCAGTTATCCTTCCTTTTTACTTCTTTCATAGTCTGCCTTGTAGTTAAACCCTTCTGCACACATGCTAACCTGCCGCTTACCTTTAAATTTACCATCATACTTCCTGTTTTATTCCTTCCCCTCCCCGACTCACTGTTTTAAAGTTCTAGTGACCACTCTATTTATCCTTTTTGACAGAATACCAGTTCCAGATCAGTTCAGGTGGAGACTGTCCCATCAGTACAGATCCGTCCTGTTCCAAAACTGATGCCAATGTCCCATGAAATGGATCCCCTTTTTCCCACACCGCTCCCTTAGCTACGTGTTTACTTCCCCAATTTTCCCATCCCTAAAATTTTCTCCAATTTGCACATTGCTCCGGTAATAATCTGGAGATTATAACCCTTGAGGACTTGTTCCTAAATTTCGTTCTGAGAGTTTGGTAATCCCAAAACAGGTCCTTCTTCCTAGCCTTGCTTATTTTGTTTTCCACAATATGGACAATAACAACTGGATCCTCCCCCTCTGCTCCAATATCATTTCAAGCCAGTCAGAGATGTCCTTCACCCGAGCACCGCGCAGGCAACATACCATGCCGGACTCCTGATCAAGCTTGCAAAGGATATTATCTCACCCCCTTAATGCAGAATCCCCTATAACTACTGCTTGTCTTTTTCTTCACACCTCTCCAATGGCTTCCGGCACCATGGTGCCATGGTCAGCTGGCTCATCCTCCCTGCAGCCCTTTTCCTCATCCACACAGGAAGAAAGTGCCTTTTGGACAAGGTCAAGAGCTGATGTTCCTCTGTTCCTGAATTCAAGATCCCCCTATCTGCCTCATTAGAAATCACACCCTGCTGTCCCTGATCACTGAATTACTTAATCTACCAGGTGTGACTGCCTCCTGAAACAAAGCGTCCAGGTCGTTCACCTTCTCCCGGATGGGCTACAGTGTTTGAAGCTCAAATTCTAGCTCATCAATTCTGAGCTGGAGTTCTTCCAACAACCAAGATTTACCGCAGATGTCGTCACTGCAGTTCACAATGTGATCAGCCAGCTCACACATCATACAGCTGCAGCCATCGCTACTTAGTTTTTACTTTGCTAATTTATATAAATTTGAGTTAATTAATTTCTAATACTTCTCTGCTATGTTCTTCTTCAAACTTACTGCAGATTTCCAATCAGCTTTCCTGTGACATCACTCCAGTATTTTTCACAGTGGTAGTGAGTGTTATACTCACTCTGTGCTGCTGCTGCTGCTCCTCCCTCCGACCGCTTGCTGCAGACTCGGCCGTGGTTCCTTAGCTCAGTGAGTTTTATCCTCCCTCCATGCTGTTGCTGCTGCTCTGCCTTCCAACTGCTCCCCGCAGACAAGGCTGTGCTACCCGGGCTCAGTGAGTTTTTAGATTAGATTAGATTACTTAGATTACTTACAGTGTGGAAACAGGCCCTTCGGCCCAACAAGTCCACACCGACCCGGTGAAGCACAACCCACCCAGACCCATTCCCCTACATTTACCCCTTCACCTAACACTACAGGCAATTTAGCATGGCCAATTCAGCTAACCTGCACATTTTTGGCCAGTGGGAGGAAACAGGAGCACCCGAAGGAAACCCAGCAGACGCGGGGAGAATGTGCAAACTCCACACACAGAGAGTCACTTGAGGTGGGAATTGAACCCAGGCAGTAGTGGTGAGGCAGCAGTGCTAACCACTGTGTCACTGTGCCACGCTTTTTATACTCACTCCTTGCTGTTGTTGCTGCTCCACCCTCTAACCGCACCCCGCAGACTAAGACGTTATTTACATGGACTTTAGCAAGGCTTTCAGTAAGGTTTTGCATGGTTGATTAGTTAGTATGGTTAGATCGCATGAGATCCAGGGAGAGCTAGCCAGCTGGCTTGATGGTAGGATACAGAGGATTGTTGCAAAGTATTGTTTTTCAGACTGGACGCCTATGACTAGCAGTGTGCACAAGAATCAGTGCTGTATTTATTGTTCACCGTTTATACAAACGATTTGGCTGAATATAGGAGACATGATAAGTTCGCACTTTACACCAAAATCCTTGGTATAGTGCATTGTGGAGAAGGTTATCAAAGAGTACAACTGGATCTTCTCATTGGGCCAAGAATGGCAGATGGAGTTTACTTCAGATAAATGCGAGGTGTTGCATTTTGGTAGTATAAACTAGGGCAGGACATGCACAGTTAATTGTAGTGCCCTGGGTGTGTTGTCAAACAGAGAAACCTATGAGTGCAGGGACATAGTTCCTTGAAAGTGGCATCACAGGTAGACAAGATGGTGAAGGCAGCATTTGGCACACTTGCCTTTGTTGGTCAGAACACTGAGTACAGGTGTTTGGACTTCATGTTACAACTGTACAAGACATTGGTAAAGCCACATTTGGAGTATTGCATGCAAATCAGGTCACCCTGCTACAGAAAAACTGTTACTGAACTCGAAAAAGTGCAAAACTTTTACCGGCATATCACCGAGCCTGGAAGGTTTGAGCTATATACAGAGGCTGGATAGGCTGAGACGTTTTCCCTGGAATGAGGAAGGCTGAAGGGTGACCATGAAGAGATTTATAAAATCATGAGGGGCATGGATAGGTGAATAGCCAAGGTCTTTTCCCCTGGGTGAGTCCAGAACTAGAGGGAATAGGTTTCAGGTGAGAAGGAAAAGATTTGAAAGGTATCTAAGGGGCAACTCTTTTACACACAAGGTGATGCATATGTGGGAATCGGTTTAGCTCAGTTGGCTGGATTGTTTTTTTGCAAAGCAGTGTGTTGCCAACAGCATGGATTCAATTCCCATCATCAATTTGAGGTTGCCATGAAGGACTCTCCTTCTCAATCTCTTTCTTTGCCTGAGGTCTGGTGACCTTCGGGTTAAATCACTACCAGTCGCTTCTCCCTAATGAGAGAGCAACCCCTATGGTCTGGTAAGACTATGGCGACACAACAAAATTTTGATGTGCATATAGAACAAGCTGCCGAGGAAGTGTTTGTATTGGGTACAATTACAACATTGTAATGACATTCAGACAGGTATTTGGATCGGAAAGATTTCAAGGAATACTGGCCAAATTCAGGTAAAATAGGATTAGTTCAGTTTAGGAAGCCTCATTGGCATGGCTGAATTGGGCTGAAGGGCCTGTTTCCACGCTGTGCGACTCTCTGAGACTATGCTGACATATGATATATTTCTAAACTAAAACCATACACCTTTATCCCTCTATTCCCTGTGTTGGGGTGTCGGGGTAATTCAGTACTGGGGTGCCTTAGGTTGGGGTTAAACAATGTGCTATTAGTACTACAGCAGACATTGTCAGATTCAGTCCCTAAAGGGTTAAACACAGCCATGCAGGAAAACTAACAATTGCAAGACTGTCTGTCTGGGACCACATTCCCTGATGATTAGATCAGGTCAGCCAGAACCAGACCATCCACCTGGGAATTCAAACCAACAAAGGAAAACCGGTAATAGTTGAAAGGTGTAAATTATACCATCGAAACAGAGCATGGATAAATTGAATGCCAATGTCCCCGATGACGTAAATCCCCATTGAAACCAGCGATAAGTTATAATGACTGTTGATCAACCTTTGTAGAACTATTGTCTCAGTCAGGGAATACGCCTAGGCAGAGAGACGCATAGTAATGAACTTAACTGACTAAACAATGGACTACTAATTACTGGGACGGAAACTACCGGACCCATGAGGGCTGAATCATTGTACAAGCACAGTAGGGGCTCAACAGGCATAGTAAGGGTTTTGACAGGCACCTCAGTATGGCCAATGAGAGTCCAGGTCCACTCGCACACAACCGAATGGACCAACGAGGAGGCCTGATGAGGAAGGTGGAACTGGACACTCAGAGGAGCGGGGTTTAAAATATCGTCGGGTCCGCGAGGGAATTCAGAACGCGCGCCTTCTCCGGTGAGCGAAACTGCTCACTGTACAATTCGCTCTCGGAATAAAGAAGTCTTTGTACCTTTTGAATCTGGCCTGGTGTCTCATTCCTCTGAAACGAGCACGGGGTCGGCAGTCCCGACCTAACACCTGCTATTCATATATCTGTCAATATGTCAATATTGCTATTGTACCCAGCTTCACCACTTCTTCTGGCAGTGCATTCCAGGCATTTACCACCCTCTGTGTAAAAAACTTGCATCTTACATCTCCTTTAAACATACCCCCTTCTACCTTAATCTTATATCCCCTATGAATTGATATTTCTACCCTGAAAAAGAGACTCCAACTACACATTCCATCAATGTGTCTCATAATTTTGTAAACTTCTATCAGGTCATATCTCAGACCCTGACATTCAAGTGAAAACAAACTGAGTTTGTCCAATCTCTTCTCAAAGCTTCTACTCTCCCAGTCAGACAACATCCTGGTAAACTATTTCTGCACATTCTCCAAAGCCACCACATCCTTCTGATTGTGCGGTGACCAGAACTATCTGTATATGGAATATTCCAACGGCCTAACTAAAGTTCAATACAGCTTCAAGGTGACTTTCCAATTTTTATACACTTATGACCCAAACCATTAAAGCAAGCATGCTCTACTCCTTCTGGATCACCTTATCTTTTATTGACTTGTGTAAACATTTTCAGGGAACTGTGAACCTTACACATAGATCCCTCTGTATGTTGGTGCATCTAAGGGTTCTGCCATTTACTGTACACTGCCATTCTGCATTAGAGTCTCCAAAATGCATCATGTCACATTTTCCAGTTTAAACTCCACCTGCCATTTCTCCACCCAATATATAATAATGCAATATATAAATTACAAGTAAAAGGGGTCCCAGGACTGATTGCTGTGGGACACCGTTGGGCCACAGATCTCCAAACAGAAAAATATCCTTCCACTGCTCCTCTGTCTCTTCTAAAACTAAACCAGTCATGCAACTATTTTACCAGCTTACTGCCAGAAGATGTGACTTCATTTCTGTATCTGCCTGTCATGTGGGACCTTATCAAAAGTGTTGCGAAAGTCCATGTGGACATTATCACCCTATGTTCATCAATTATCTTTGTCAATTCCTCAAAAAAACTCAATCAGTTTTGTGAGACTTCCCTGCACAAGCCATGCTGCCTATCACTAATAAGTCCATACTTGCCCAAATGTGAATAAATCCTGTCCCCAAAAATCTTCAATAATTTCTGTACCACTGATATAAGGCTCATTGGCCTGTAATTTTCCACATTAATCTCCTATTGCCCTTCTTAAACAAAGGAACACCACTGATATTTTCCAGTCATCAGAGACCTTTCTGGGATGAGAAAGGAATAAAGTTTTCTGTAGAAGGTCCCAGCATTTGCTTCCCTTAGCCTTTTAGGATGGATCCCATCTGGGGACCTGTCTCCCTTAGTGCTTTACAAAACACCCAAAACATCTTTTTTATATTTACATGCCCTAGAATATCAAGATACCTCTTCCAAGATTCACCATGCACGATGCCTTTCTCCTTTGTGAATACCGATGCAAAGTACTCATTCAGGACCTCATCCATTTATGGAGGCTTAGCGTCATACAGCACAGAAACAGGCCCTACAGCCCAATTTGTCCACGTTGACCAGGTTTTCTAAACTGAACCACTTCCATTTGCCTACATTTGGCCCATATCCCTCTAAATCTTTCCTATACATGAACCTGTTCAAATGTCTTTTAAACGTTGTAATTGTACTCACCTCTAAGACTCCCTCATACACATATACATATGACCCTTCCTCTGGCTCCTCACATAATTTCCCTTCTTTGTCCTTGAATGGATCTACTCTTTTCCCAGCTACCTTACCCTATCTAACTTTGTTAAAAATGACACAATATCAGGTTATAGTCCAACAGGTTTATTTGGAAGCACGACCTTTTGAGGTGCTGCCTCTTCACAACCACCTGCTGAAAAGGCAGCGCCTCAAAAGCTAGTGTTTCCGAATAAACCTGTTGGACTATAACCTGGTGTTCTGTGATTTTAATTTTGTTCACCCCTGTCCAATACTGGCACTTCCAAATCATGACAAGTTCGCTTTGAGCAGCTTGAAAATGAATTGTTTCTGAATCTTGTTGTACATTTCAGTTTCAATGTATCTGCATTATTTCAGTTAGATTGGCAAGCAATATTAAAACATTAAAAACAATGCAGTCACAGTTCACTTGTAAGATATATTTATGTTCTTACTTTTCAAATATTTGCATTTCTAAGAGAAGGGCATTCAATCCATTGAGTCCATCCTAAATATCAGATAGCAATTTAGTTGGTCTCACAATACCAGTTTATTCCCAGTAGCCCTGCAATTTTTCTCTTCCGCTTGGAAGTTACAATTGAATCTGCCAGTCCTCCAAGGCTGACATTCCTGTCACTGCATGCCAGGTACTGAACCCTCAGGAACCCCACCCCATACTTTCCTCAGGTTTTAAAACTTACTATTCACCATTTCTCTTTATTTCTTGTCATTCCAAACAATTTTGGATTTATATTACCACTGTCTCTTTGATCACGAGTTCAACTTTGCTGGCAAACTTATTATGATGTACTATCAACATCTTTTGGAGATCCATATTGCCCGCAACAACAGAAATATCCTTATCAACACTCTTCAACACTTTATCAAAAAGCAAATAAAAATGGTTAAATGTAATTTGGTCTTAATAAATTCAGACTGGCTTTCTGTAATTAATCTGGACTTATCCAAATGACCATTAAATTTTTGTGTTAGTTTATTGTTTCTAAAATGTTCCCCACTACCTAAACTGGTGTGTAGTTCCTCAATGTATCCATACACACTATTTTTTTCGGGAAAAAATGAAACATTTACAATTTGACAGCCCTCTTGAGTGCTGCAGTAAATGAGGGCTGGAAGACCATGCCAATATCTCTGCAATTTCTATATTCCTCTATGAGCACCTCCAGATGGGTTCATCCAGACTTTGTTAACTTTAAATCAGCATTCTAATTTTTCATCACGATATCAAGTTTTATTGCACTCAGTACCTCAGCCATCTCTTCATATTATGTGACAGTAGCAGCAACTTTTTCATTCATAAAAGACAGGCAAAGTATTCAAAGTAGAGCAAACACAAGTGGGGAGACAAAACGCAGGCTAGGTAACTGCTTTGCAAAACATTCATGTTCTGTCTACAAAAATGGCTCTGAACTTCCTGTTGCCTGCCACTTCAACACACCACATGTTCCCTGGCTGACACCTAAGTCTCAGGCTTGCTGTAGTGCTGTAGTGGAGCTCACCACGAACTGGAAGAAATGCATCCCATTTCATGTTTGGGGACCCAAATTTAGGGCCTAAGCACTTCTCCTATATCCTTACCCCTTCACACACCAAGCCTTGTCATCACATGGTGTGCTGCCACAAACATTCCATTTGTCAGCCACTAGTGATCCCATTAGTAGCTATTGATTCTCCCAGGCTGACCATCACCCATTCCTTTGTTTACCCAGTTGTTTTCTCTCTCTCTCTCTCTGGGCTCCAACCCCATCTATTGCTTAATCATACACCCACCCTCATTGCATCTTCAGCCACACACACACACACACACACACACATTTTCCTTACTAAAATCAGATCTGAAAAAGAGTCACTAGACTGAAAACATGCATTTTGCTTTCTCTCCACAGATGCTTCCTGACATGCTGAGTTTTTCCAGCAATTTCTGGGGGGGTTTCGGATTTCCAGCAACTGCAGTTCTTTGGTTTTGTTTGTTCAAAATTTCATAGTTTTGTACTTTCAATATTTTGCTATACAATTGAGAACTGTAATAAAATCTGCAATAAATATGCAACTTATTTCTAATACCCAGCTTAACATGTGATAAATATGGATTACTGTGATAAAAGGCCTCACTGCTCAGATGCAGATGCAATCAAGACCAATCCACAGATTTCTCAGTAACCCCCCAGACATTACTGGCACAGTCTGTTTGATCACTCTTCTTTCCAAGTTCGCCGGACTCAAAAAACTGCACCTTAGTACTAACTTGCTAACATAGCTTTTCATCACTGGTTAAATTCACTGATTCAAAAACTGCCCAGCTTTTCTCTGATCTCTAGTCTTGTTCAATTACATCAAGAAAATACTGCTTGGAACTTTTCACTAGTTACTCACAACAATCTAATTGGGAACGCCACTACTCCCACATAATTGGGTTCACTATTAATGGGTTTAGATAAACTATGACATCAACTGACAAAGTTTCGGGATAATCAAAATTATTTTGGTCGATGGATTTCCAGGGTCAATCTGACATCTCACTACTTGGGAATGGTGCACCTCAACTTTAGTTCAGCTCCAAAATCACACATCTTAAAATCTTGAGTAGATAGCACTTGGAGCTAATATATTTTTTCACATCCGGCCATGCATGAAATGTGTTTTAACAGTTCAGAGCAGCTCCTACCAGGCATGGTCCAACAGCACAAAGGTGGGAAAGTATAAGAACACCAGTACCCATCATCTTGATAAAATCAGGGCATTCCATTGGTTGACGCACGACAATATAATAGAGGATACCTAGTAGGACAATCTTACAGCTTCTGGCCTCTCCATAAATCATAGAACGTTGACAGCATAGGAGGTGGTGGTGGAGGAGGAGGAGGAGGAGGAGAGGACTGAAGATGCTGGAGATCAGAATCAAAATGTGTAGCGCAGGAAAAGCACAGGATGTCAGGCAGCATTCGAGGAGCAGGGGAATCAACATTTTAGGCATAAACCCTCCATCAGGAATGTGGAGGGGCAAGGGGACTGACAGATAAATAAGAGGGGGTGGTGGGGCTGGGGGAATGGTAGCTGGGAAGGCAATAGGTAGATTCAGGTGGAGGGTGATGGTAATAGGTTAAGAGTGGAGAGTGGAGCAGATAGGTGGAAAGGAAGATGGACAGTTCAAAGAGGGTGGTGTCGAGATAAAGGGTTGGATCTGGGATAAGGTAGGAGAGGGGAGATGAGGAAACAGGTGAAATTGATGTTGATGCCATTGGTTGGAGGGTCACAGGCCAATTTGGCCATCAAGTCTATGCTGACTCTGAAAGACCTATTCACAAATTGAATAATAATCTAATCTTTTTTGAATGACTTGATTCAACTGACTTGCACTATATTTTTAGGCAGTAGATTTCAAACTCTAACATGATGTCTGAGAAAGTTTTTCTTACATTACTATTGTTTCTTTTGTCAACTACCTTAAAATGTACCCTCAGAATCTTGATGCTTCCATCAATGGAGCAGTTTCTATCTATTCTACCAGGACACCCTCATGATTTTGAGCACCCTCAACAATTCGCTCTCAACCTTCCCTTCTCCAAGGTACACAGTGTCAACTTCTTCAAATCTATTTACATGATTAAAGATCCCCATCTCTGGAATCACTCTTGTGACTCTTTTCTGCACTTTCTACAGTGTCTTCATATTCTTCCAGATCTGGAAGCAATGTTCCATTTATGGCAAAGCAGTATTCCACACATATTTAACACAGCCTCCTTGTTTTTATACTCAATGCCCCAATTAATGAAGCCTTGAGGCCAAATGCTTTATTAACCTTTCTCTCAACCTGCTACTTTTATTCACATATACACTTCTGTCCTCTGCTCCTGCATCCTCTAGAATTGTGCCCTTTATTTCATATTATCTGCCTGCATTCTTCCTACCATGAATCACTTCACACGCTTATGGATGACCAAGGACCAGCCTGCCATCAACATATCAACAACTAGTTTAGATTAGATTAGATTAGACTTACAGTGTGGAAACAGCCCTTCGCCCAACAAGTCCACACCGACCCGCCGAAGCGCAACCCACCCATACCCCTACATTTACCCCTTACCTAACACTACGGGCAATTTAGCTTGGCCAATTCACCTGACCCGCACATCTTTGGACTGTGGGAGGAAACCAGCACCCGGAGGAAACCCACGCAGACACGGAGAATGTGCAAACTCCACACAGTCAGTCGCCTGAGTCGGGAATTGAACCCGGGTCTACAGGCGCTGTGAGGCAGCAGTGCTAACCACTGTGCCACCGTGCCGCCAGTTCAATTGATCAGGGTGATTGAGCCTTGATCGGTCTACTGGTGGACATTGAAGAGTCTCCCAAAAGGGCGTGACGACTTCTAAGTATAAGCATTGTTACAACACAACCGTCAGAAGTGGTAACTCGAGAGCAATCACCATGAAGGGAAGGTACCTCTGAGACCAGCAGGAGAAAAATGCCAGACAATCACTGCCATGTGGGTCAAAGCCAAGATCTAATGTGTTATATGATCATGCAGAGTTAGGTTAAACACATGATAATTGATTAGATTTGTAGTATAAAGTGTTAGTTTGTATTGTATTTTATTATTATAATATTAATTGTATTAAATAAATAAATGTCATTTAAGAATTGACTCACTGTTTCTTTGCTAGGTATAAGAGTTAATACACACTGTGTGGCAGGCTCAACACCTTCATTGGTCAGTGCACTGAATATAGGAGTTGGGTGTCATGTTGTAGCTGTGCAGGATATGATGTAGAGATGCCAATGTTGGACTAGAGTGGAAAAGTCAGAAGTCACACATCATCAGATTATAGTCCAGTAGGTTTATTTAAAATCACGAGCTTTCAGAACACAGCTGATGAAGGATCAGCGCTACAAAAGCTTGTGATTTTAAATAAGCCTGCTGGACTATAACCTTTGGTGCTGTGTGACTTCTGACTTTGTAGAGGACACTTTCAGAATACTGTGATCAATTCTGGTCTCCCTGCTATAGGAACGATGTTGTTAAACTTGAAACGGTTTGGAAAAGACTTACAAAGACATTGTCAGGATTGGAGAGCTAAAGGGAGAGGCCGAATAGGCTGGGGCTTTTTCCTCCTGGAGCACTAAAGGCTGAGTATAGAAGTTTATAAAATCATGAGGGGCATGAATAGGGCCAGTAGCCAAGGTCTTTCTCCCTGTGCAGGGGAGGCCAAAGAGGGCACAATTTTAAAGTGAGAGGGGAAAGATTTAAATTGGACCTGAGGGGCAACTTGTTCATGCGGAGAGTGGTGGAGGCAAGTACGATTATAACAGTTTAAAGACATCTGAATGGGTACATGAAAATGATGGGCTAAAAGGATGCTGGTAAATGGGACTGGATCAGTTTAGGATATTTGGTCAGCATGGATCTGGAATTGGAAGGAAGGGTCTGTTTCTGAGCTGTACAACTCTAAGACACTTAAGGTGCATACTCTACCCCCACTTGCATGTGTCCTATTTTCCAGAAAGTGGAATAATAAACTACAAATGAGGCAAATTCAATTGCACATTTAGAACTGGAGACCACCCAAATTCCCACATAAAACAAATGCCAAAGCAATTTACATGTTAGATGAGCTAACTGGCATTTCTGAACAAAAGCACATCAAATATTGAAGGTGCCAAAGCTCTAGGAGGTATTTGTTAGACTTTACTGATCAAAACCTATCAGATATAGATTATTCATTTCCTCTCGACAATACAAATTAACCGAAACCTTTTCATTATATAAAGTGCACAGCCATACTGCAATCAACATGAATAAATGTCATGGGTCCTGAGAGATTGTTTTGCAGGATGTTCATGCTTGGTAAACATTTGCTCAAATCTTTGTTTCCAGAATAGAGAGGTGATGAATCTCAAGAAGCGTGCATCAACGTTGTGCAGAACTCTTGATGCGTATTTATACATGAATAATAGCAGAGAAAGTTTAAATATCAAATGGGCTGATTCCCTGCTTCCAAAGAATTTCTGCAAACACGTTGAGAAAGGTGATGCTGAGCTGCCTTCTGAAATGGCTAGAGTTAAGAAATCAGTAAGAATCCCTACAGTGCAGAAAGAGGCCTTTCCGACCACCCAAAGACTTTCCCAACAAAACCTAAAGCCCCCATCCTATCCCTGCAACCCCACATTTGTCATGGCTAATCCACCTTGTCAGGACATCCCTGCACAACATGGGGCAATTTAACATAGCCAAACCACTGAACCTGCATATCTTCAGGCTATGCAAGGAAACCAAAGTATCTGGCAAAAACCCACACAGACAAGTGCAGAATGTGCAAATTCCACATAATCACCCAAATCTGGAGTCAAGGTCCC
Source organism: Hemiscyllium ocellatum (assembly GCF_020745735.1). NCBI lineage: Eukaryota > Metazoa > Chordata > Chondrichthyes > Orectolobiformes > Hemiscylliidae > Hemiscyllium > Hemiscyllium ocellatum. The sequence goes on from NC_083410.1 coordinate 73,099,632, forward strand.
TGATCCTGAGAAGCAGTAGTGTTATCCATTGAGCCACCACGCTGCCCCGGTCCATGATACCGAATGTTGCTGAAAAAGGAGTTCAGAATTTGACCCAGTAGCAATAAAGGAAAGCAGTATAGTTCCAAATCAGGATGGCATATGGCTTGCAGGGGAGCTTGAAGGTTATGTACTTAAGTGCATCTGCTGCTTTTGTTTCTCTAGGCAGTACAGATTGTGTGTTCATAAGGGCTGCCAAAAGACTTTTGATAAGCAGTGCAATTTGTAGGTTCTACACACTGCAGCCACTTTGTGTCAGTGATGAGGAGTAAATGTTGAAGGTGGAAGATGGGATCTTAATCAGCTACCTTGACCTGAATGGCGTTGAGATTTTCGACTGCCTTTGGAGATGCACCCATCAAGGTGATGGAGAGTACTTGATAACACTCTTGTGACTTGTAGATGAAGGACCGGCTCTGAGGAGACAGCTGAATCACTCAACAATGAACATGCTCTCATATGGCCAATGATGGAAGAAAGATCATTGATGAAGAAGCTGAATATGCTGGACCTAGAACACTACCCTGAGAAACTGGGCCAGACAGAGGAGTAGGGTTTCTTTATTAATAAGAAATGCAACTAAATTAATAATAAGAAACAAAGTAGAAACAAAGTAGGAACAGATGGTATTGAATCCATGTAGGTAGCATTGAGGAACCGCAAAGGTAAAAAAGCTATAGTTGGAGTTATGTACAAGCCTCCAAACAGTAGTCAGGAGCTGGATCAGGAAATAGAAAAGATGGCAATAGGAGAGACAAAGTTACAGTGATCATGGGGCATTTCAATATGCATGTGGGCTGGGAAAATCAGGTTGGTAGTGGATTGCAAGAAAAGGAATTTGTGGAATGTCTTCGAGCTGCTTTTTGGAGCAGCTAGTGGCGGGGCCCACTTGGGAACAGGTAGTACTGGATTTAGCGCTGTGTAACAAGGCAGGCTTGATAAGGGAGCTTAAGGTGAAAGCACCCTGAGGAGGCAGTAATCATAATATGATTGAATTTACTCTGTAAATTGAGAGGGAGAAGATAGGATCAGAGATAACTGTATTATAGCAGAACAAAGACAACTACAGAGGCATAAGGAAGGAGCTGGATAGAATTGACTGGGAGAGGAGCTTAGCAGGAAAGACAGTAGAACAGCAATGGCAGGAGTTTCTGGGAGAATTCAGGAAGCTGAGCAAAAATTCTTCCCGAGGTAAAAGACACATGGTACGGGGGGGGATGAGACAACCATGGCTGACAAGGGAAGTCAAGGATAGCATATAAAAGCAAAACAGAAAGCATATCATTTGGCAAAGGAGAGTGGGAAATCAGAGGATTAGTAAGCTTCCAAAGACCAACTGAAGGCAACAAAAAAAGAAAGAATGATGGAAAAGATTAAATCTGACGGTAAGCTAACCAGTAAAATAAAGGAAGACTGTAAAAGTTCCTTTAGATATTTTAAGGGCAAAAGAGAGTCAAATGTGGACATTGTACCATTGGAAAATGAAGCTGAAGAGGTAAAGGTGGAGAATAAGGAAATGGCTGATGAACTGAATAGTTACTTCATGTCAGTTTCACGGTGAAAAACATGAGTAATATCCTAAAAATTCAAGAGAATGAGAGCTGAATATAGTGGTCATCATCAAGGAGAAGGTGCTAGAAAAATTGAATGGCCTGAAGGATAATTTGGACTACACCCCAATGTTCTAAGGGCCGAAAACGATATTGGAGATGTTAGTGGTGATCTTTCCAGAAAAACTGGAGTCAGGGAGGGTCACAGAGGACTGGAAAATTGCTAAGGTGACACCCCTGTTTAAATGGGGAGTAAAGCAAAAGATGGAAAATTACAGATCGATTCATCTAAACTTGGTAGTCGGTAAGATCCTGGAATCCATTGTGAAGGATGAGATTTTTGAGTACTTGGAAGTATATGGTAAAATAGGGCAAAGTCAGCATGGTTTCATGAAGTGGAGGTGATTTCTGACAAATCTGTTAGAATTCTTTGAGAAAGGAATGAGCAGGTTAACCAAGGGGAGCCAATGGATGTTATCTACCTGGACTTTAAGAAGGCCTTTAACAAGGTGGCGCAGAGGTGGCTGATGAGTAAGATAAGGACCCATCGTGTCAGAGACAAGGAGCTAGCATGGATAGAATCTTGGCTGTCTGACAGAAAACATAGAGTGGAGATAAAAAGGGTCTTTCTCAGGATGGCAGCCGATGACAAGTGGTGTTCCACAAGGCTCTGTGTTGGGACCACAACTTTTCACTTTATACATTAATGATCTAGATGAAGGAACTAGCATTCTGGCTATGTTTGTAGATGATACAAACATAGGTAGAAGGACAGGTAGCATTGAGCTGGCAGGGAGACTACAGAAGGTTTTTGACAGATTAGGAGAGTGGGCAAAGAAGTGGCGGATAGAGTATAACGTGGGAAAGTGTGAGGTCCTGCGCTTTGTTAGGAAGAATAGAGGCATGGACTATTTTCTAAATGGGGAGTAAACTCAGAAGTCTCAAGGCAACTTGCAGATTGAGTCAGTCGTTAGGAAGGCAAATGCAATGATGTCATTTATTTTGAGAGGACTTGAATATAAAAATAGGGATGTACTTTTGAGGCTCTATAAAGCTCTGATCAGACCACACTTGGAGTATCATGTACAGTTTTGGTACATATATCTCAGGAAGGATGTACAGGCTCAGGAGCATGTTCAGAGGAGGTTCACAAGAATGGTCCCAGGAATGGAAAACTTAACATAATGCTTGAGGACTCTGGGTCTATACTCAATAGAATTTAGAAGGATGAGAGGGGATCTAATAGAAACTTACAGAATACTGAACGATCTGGACAGAGTGGATGTTGGGAAGTTGTTTCCATTAGTAGGAGAGACAAGGACCCAAGACCGCAGGCTAAAAGTAAAGCGAAGCTCCTTTAGAACAGAGATAAGGAAAAACTTCAATAGCCAGTGAGTGGTGAATTTGTGGAATTCATTGCCACATAGGACTGTGGAGACCAGATCATTGAACATATTTAAGACAGTGATAGATAAGTTCTTGATTGCTAAGGAGATCAAAGATCACGGGAGAAAGTGGGAAAATGGGGTTGAAAAACCTATCAGCCATGATCAAATGGTGGAGCAGACTCAATGGGCTAAATGCACTAATCTTTCCTTCTATGTCTTATGGTTTTCCACAGTTCAAGTCCCCCTGCTCCAGAGGTGTGTAACAACATCCCTGAACAGGTTGATTAGAAAATATCTACCCTGTGAAACTGTTAGAGAAATACCCTGCAAAAGACATGATTCTCCACCACTAATCAAAATCATTTTGTGTTCGACGTGACTTTTCAAGTTGTGGAGAGGTTTCCCCCCTCATCTGCACTGAGCCCCTTGATACGTCACTCAGTGATATGCTGCCTTGATATCAAGTCTCCCTCACCTCATCTTTTTTCAATTCATTCACAGGATGTGAGTATCGCTGGCTAGACTAGCATTTATTGCCCATCCTTGATTGTCTAGAGGAGGGCAATCAAGTACGTTACCATACCAGATTCTTTTAATGACAATTGGCAGTGGTTACATGGTAGCCATTAGGCCAGATCTTTATTCCAGAATTGCTTTTTACTGAATTCAAATTTTATCATTTGCCATGGTGGAATTCAAGTCCTGGAACTTAGCCTGGGATTCTGGATTGCTAGTCCACTACATTGCCCCAACTTTGGAATTCAGCTGCTTTGTCTATGTTTGGATCAAGGCTGCAATGAGATCAGGAGTTGTGTCAGAACCCAATGACTGCCAATGAGAAGTTTACTGCTAAGTAATGATACTTTCTTCCATCACTTCCCTGATAAATTGAAAGTCAATCAATGTGGCAATAATTGACTGAGTTTAATTTGTGCCCCTGCATTGCAAACAGAGCAAACCCAGGCAATTTTCCACATTTCCCAATAGATGCTGGTGTTGCAGCTGTATTAACACCAGAACATTACTAGGATCCACTCCCTTTGCAGTTCCAGTATCCAGTTGCTTCAATGTTTCTTAATACCATGTGGAGTGAACCAAGTTGCCCATGACTAGCATCTGTGATGCTAGGGACCTCAGGAGGAAACTTAGGCTCGATAATAAGAAGAAATAGGTGGTGTAAACCTTTCATCTCCAATTATTGCCTCAAGCTCGCGACGCCTTCAACAAGATCATAGATCATAGTTCAAT